>NC_028453.1:39876382-40007515 GCF_000263155.2 Setaria italica | reverse complement strand
GGAAAGAAATGCTCACTTGATCCGTTGATAGAACCAATTATATTCTAGACAATGAAGCTAGGAGGAGACCTAAACTTATACTATTTACACATGTTCAGCTGACGCATCAATGGTTCAACAGCTAGATCAACTTATCTCTAAAAAAAGTTGCATCAGTGTTCTTCCCTTAACCAGAATTAAGATCATGAGTTCTTGGCTAACAGAAGACATTACAATACAGTAACGCTTGCCCTCTTGGCTTAACCAAATAGGCTACCACGACTTCACGAGTTGATTAGGCATCACTTAGTAATTCACTGACACTGACATTACAATAACAACATAGAAACAACTAAGAAAATTACACGAGTTTCACATGAGGTTGACTCTTACAAGTTGAACCAACAGCTGACTGACAGAAGCTACAACTGACTCTCCCATTTAAACCAAGGAACTTGGAGCATACTGGTAACTTCTCGACGATCACTAGAGTCAACTTCTTGCATCGCCTCCCAAGGATGGAAGTACAACACCGTGACATTCAGCACTTACACTCCGCCTCGTCTTCCATATCTCAGTGTCTCTGTACTCTCTCCTTGGCTGCTTCAGTGCTGCAGAATATTATTGTGCCATGACCACCAACCTCCTACAGCAAGTCGTCCTGCTGGTTACATAAGTTTTGTTTGAGTTTAAGAATAGACTAACAAATTGTAGAATTCCACATGTAACACTGATACATTAGGTACCTTAATGCGAGGGGGAAAAAATCTTAGGCAACACAATATTGACAGGCAGCATATAAGCAACACTAACAGTTCATGACACATGGTACAGATAAAAAAAATGCTAGAACCATCATGTTGGACCATCAGAGTTTCAGTTTCATAAGTTACATTCATAAAGTTTGATAAATTCTGACATAATATAGTTAAATATCTACTTTGATGAAACACTGCTATGCCTGCTGACATTCTATTAACAAGCGTCAGGCTATTTTTTGGCTAATTTAATTCTTTCAGACTTCCACTTATAATTCTGTTAGTGCTCCAAATGGCAACATGATCTAAGGTGAATCCTAGTAATCTTAATCAGGTAGAAACATTTCACCTCTAAACTAACACTAACAGAAAGTATCACTGACAAAAGCTCTAAGCTAACACTAAAAGATACCGGTTTAAGTATCACTGACAAAAGTATTAAGGATGAATGGATGATAGATATTAGGTGTCGAATAATGAATCAATGAACATTTTTCACACCACAACTCTATCATATTCGAAGCAAGAATGTTCTGGCACTGGTAAAAACCGCAATACTGGGCACAAGCAATGAATGTTACCTGATTCCTCATTCAGATCAATCCATCATTCCATATTACCACTACTTGTCGAATCTGACAAACACAAGGAAACTGAACCATGAAAAAGAAAGTACCCAGAGATCTGACGGGAAGCAACCGGGCAGGGGGAGTCGGCAGGACGGCAAGCAACCGGGCAGGGCGCGACGGGGCCGAGGTGCTGCCCTCTGTTGGGGCGCCGGCAGCACGTGAGCGACGCCCGTTGGGCGCCTCGGTCGGCAGCGCCGCCCGTGACTCTGACGGCGGCACGGGGAGGCGCCGGCGATAAAAGTTCGACAGGGGTGAACGTGTAGGCGGCGGGCCGAAAAAACTGATCCATCCAAATAAATGGTTAGATCTTCTATACACTGTATACTACTACTGAGCGGTAGTATTGAGCTCCTCGCCGAATGGGCGGTGCCCGGTGCGCGTCGCAGAAGACGACGATGTCGTCGAAGCTGAGCCCCGGCACCTTGGTCCACGCCGCCGGGCAGGGTTGCAGAGGTGGAGGCCAGCTTTGTAGGAAACGAGGAGGACGCCGTGGACCTGGAAGCCGCCTTCGTCGGGCCCAGGTTCGGTCGCGATCGAGGAGGCCGCCGGACCCGCTTCCTGTGGTCAGTGGTCCCGGCGGGCAGGCGCGGAGGTCGATGGCTTCGAGGCGGACGCGGGGGATATTTAAATTCAAGAGACAGATCATTCAGGACGAGTGCTCCCAAATGCAAATGCGATACTCAAGCCAGGCACACACTTGTTGATGAATCAATCAAACAAATGAGCACAGCCGTCCACGACGACGTTGTGGCCGGAGATGTATCTGGGCTCGTCGCTGGCTAGGAAGAGCAGAGCCTCGGCCATGTCCCTTGTCTCAGCGAGGCGGCATTCTTGGTGAGGCCCACGACGGCGTTATTGGAGGCGTAGGCGTGGGGGCTGAGGCCGTTGAGCACGCCTGCGACACTGGCGACGGAGACGATGCTCCCGGCGCGGCGGGGCGCCATGGCGAGCGCTGCGTGCTTCTTCTGAGCGCGGCGCCCAACGTGTTGATGCGGAGAGCGCTGCGCGTGTTGAAGGACAGAATGCCCGTCTGGCGGCCCCGCACTCCGGCTTTGTTGCCGTGGCGCCACAGCGCCGGCGCGCTTCACGTTCTCCTCCACGGACACGTAACAGCGCACGAAGCTGACCTGCGAGTCCATGGTCCGGAGCCGGTGCGCGTACTACTTCCACGGCATCAAGATCGCAAGGCGTCAGCGTCGGCGATCGTGCGACTTCCGAGAGGAAGGCGGCGCAGCAGGGGAAGGTCTGCGTGCTCTGCATGGACTGATGGACGGCCGGGGTGGACGGGCTGAGCGCACCTGGAGGCCGCGCTCCGCCGCGCGTCGGAGGATCTCGACGTGCTGAGACTAGGGGCACCATTAGCAGCCCAGCGGATCTCAACGGGGAGTAGAACCCAACTCGCGCGGAGGAGGAAGACGAGCGAGTGGGAGAAAGGATAAGGTGCGGGCATCGCCGTCTTTTCTCGTGCTCCGTCCACGCTGGCTAGCATACATGTCTTGCCATGTAGGCGAAAATGGCAAGAAAAGTTAGAAAATCTTCTCTCACCACTGTCATTTGAAGATGTATCGTTGGTAACGATGGCAAAAAATTGGGATATTGTTCCTAGTTGACATCCATTGCTCTAAGCCACACTCACACCCATAATATCTAATAGTTGATTTTTTACATCCGCACCCGTTGGGTGTCAGGCACCAAGCGAGTATGCGCATAGCAATACAATGTACAAAATATATTGATATCAAATAGTATAATTTTTGCATGAAAATTATAATTTGAATAATATATCAAAGTAGTAAGCCAAATTTTCAAGTTTCATCCTAGTATCTAACAAAAGACAGTACAACCACAATACAACATCAAGTGGTGCAAGTACAACCAAGGGACCCTAGCTTTAATTTATTTTATATCACAAGACACGATAGATCAAGTCATTAAAAGTTGATAAATATTACATGTTCAAAGTTCGGACATCTCGTACTAACCCCATTGCATCTGTGCATAATAGAATATGGATATTTTAAGGAAATATGGATCATTGGATAACCATGGGTGAACCCTACACCCACAACCGTACCAATTGGTTGCTAGCCTCGTAGGCACCCGTATCCATGGGTGGATGCTTTTGACTGACATGTCATATCGTGGCTACCCATAAACTTTCATATAATAATACGAAGGGAACCAAATATTTTTCCATCCACGAGAGAGAAAGAAAAGGAATGAACATGTAGCTTTGCATTAACTTATTAAAGAGAGATGGAAACAAAATCTACATGAATTGATGCACTGTGTGATAGCAAAATAAAGCATGGATTGGTTTTAATTTCTCTCTGATAGGAAGCGTCCATCCAACGGCCCACCGAACCAGAAGCTCAATGGTGGCTGACCACCTTTTTTTTTCCTCTTCCCAGTCCACCAAACCAAACCAAATCCCCGCTCAGCGTTCTATCTCAGCAACGGTCACCAAAAAATCTCCAATCCCCACCAAGCCACCCTCTGAAGCTTTTTGAGCCACTACCATGGCGCACGACGATAGGAAAGCTCTCTTAGCAGCGCTTTAGAGTACTGTGTGCTCTACTGCGGTAAGGACAAGCCATATCAATATGGCGCCTCCTCTTGTTGGTGGCCACAAGCACAGTTGTGTCTGCCGTCTGTCTACATTAGAGGAAGTGGACTGGCTGTTGGAGAGTGGTATGGATGGGTGTTAGCTTCCTCCCGTTTTCCTCAATGGTGTGCTGGCCCAAGTCTAGCTTGGAGCATGAGATCCTCGTATTTGATGCCATAACTTCAAGCTTCCGATTCATGCACCATCCCGAGGTCAGCTCACCTGCATACCAAATGACAAGCTTAGGCGGAGTCCAGATGGTGACGGAGGTTGACGGTGTCTGAAAGCTTGCTGACTATAAACTCGAGCTCTGAGTGAAAGTTGATTAATCCAACGAAATTTTCTACTGCTCTGGATCAAAAGCGTTCATGCTAGTACACTTGTCCTGCTTGCAGGAAGCGGTCTCCGCAACTCTGAAACGCATGACATGTAGATTCTATTGGAAAATCACCTTGATCATGTGAGTTATCAGGACTCAATTTGGTGCTGCAACACAAGCAAAGTAAATTTGACTACTATGATAGCTACTTGCGAGCTAGTTTTACTACCTGCTATTTCTGCTACTTACTTGCTAAGTTACATTAAAAAGCTACGGTTTTGTATAAGAAGAAGCTGAATCTTTTCCCGGTCCAGAAAATCCCCCGAACCCTGGCTTTGCTGGCAAAGGGGATTTTTTTAACCTAGCCCGAAAATTCACTTCCACAGGAGTTGAACCTAGGACCTAGGGTGCTACATAAAGGATAAAACATCGCCACCATCAAGCTACAAGCTCGTTCACCTAAAGGAGCGACATCACTCCTCTACTTACTGGATAGCTTATCCTATCTTGCTTATAAGACTTGTCCTATCATTCACCCCTAAGTCTTGACATTTAGATTTCAACTACATCAATCCTTGTGTGCAATCCTTGGAAGATAGCTTGCCCAAGTGGCTTTGTTAGCAAATCAGCAAGCTGTTCAGTAGTGCTGATGTAGTTGACCTCAAATCTTCCCTCGATCAACATTTGTGTCAATGTGTTTGCTACGAAGACTGGATTCTTGCTCGAGGCAATTGCAGCCTTGTTATCCATCTTGAGCTCAAATGGCTTGGCTTCTTTCATTTTGGATTTGTCCAAATAATCTCGCCAACCAGATGTCTTGACAAGCAGCAGAGGTATACCCTGCTTCACTGGATGAGAGTGCTACCACTCTTGGTTTCAGGGAGGGCCAATTGTTTGGCTTTGAACCGAGGAAGAAAATGCTACACCTTGTGCTTTTGCATGTATCATCATCACCACTTCACCAGCCATATCACCGCCTGAATAGGCCAGACATGGAAGGCAGTATAGGTAGGAGGATTCATGCCATGGCAGGAAGAGAACGCATCCGCCGGAATGCCTGTCCAGCATAGCTCCTTCAGAGCATGGCAGGGTTGCAGAGGTACAGGTTCGAGCCGTGTACGGTGGTAATATATCATGGTCCTCATGCCACCTTCGTAATCCAATTGAGCTCTAATTATTTTAGTTCAAAATTATATAATATTATGGTCCGCTCGATCCTTAAATTAGAGGGGCCTTTACCACCCTAATTGAACGTGCCTTCACCCCTGATTGATCTTGCTCGGAGGAGTTGATCTTGCTCGGAGGAGCGGAGCTGCGCTGAGGATCGTTGCCAGCAACGCAATGATGTAGGGTAAATCCACACAATTCCACACACACCCTTGATAGACATGTGAGTCCAAAAAAAAAGTGCCTACAGGTCACCCTCTAGCTTAAAAGTTCTCCATAACCAAGATAAACTTGAACACCCGCATGCGTCTTCTCCGGTCTCAGGTCGTCAGGTCATTCTGAACGGTTCAGATTTCATGTTGCAACTGTTCTCTATTCCAAATTGTAAGTCAAAACCGTTCCAAATTGTAAGTTGTTTTGACTTTTCTAGATTCGTAGATATTATAATGTACCTAAATATACACTATATCAGTGTATATTTAGACGCATATTAATATGAATAAAAAAAACTAAAACCAGGGAGTAGAACACATGGTCCAACTTGCCCATTGCGATGCGACTCACCGCTCATCAGAAGTTACAATGTGCGAGCTCTGATAAGCACAGGTGTTCATAGATACTTTTTTCCCCATCACAAGATGTTCATGGATATGGAGGGCAACCCTCAGCGGAATGTTGAAACAATGAACAAACTGATTCCTAACTTGCTGGCTTTCTTAGAGAAAGAAATTCTGCCGAACCTGACTTAATTGCCTCATCACAATATAGTAACCCATAATCAGCCAAAGTGTATGTACAGACTACAGAGCTCAGAAATTTTTGCAGAAACAGAAGAAACTGAAGAAAAATGGCTACACGATGGAAGAAAACACTCGGAGAGTTCTTCAACCCAACGGGTTGACTCGCATCTTGTAGATGTACTTGTACAATACAAGGTATAAAGAATGTTTATAAGCAGCACCATCCCGCCAAACACATGTTCCCAGCCTAGGTACAAAATTAAACACAAAGCAAACACACAAGCAAGCCCCGTCCCGTCCCCTTTCCCGTCCAAGGTGTGGAGCAGAGGCCCATGCAAAAAAAATGTCTTGCCCTTGTACGTGTATGTATATCTGCAGTAAGGTGCACAAGCACATGACCTCTATAATACAATACCTGTCAAAATGCGCTCCATGCATCCGTTCCATGTTTTGTCGGGCTGCTTGACGTCTCTGTCGGTTTAAACGGCCCAGTTCCAAAGGGGTCCTCATCATCAAATGAGTAGCCCCGGTTGTTGTAGTCGCTGCTCTTCATGGAATCAAACCTCGCAAATGTATCCGTTCTGTCATGGTCGCTGGTGCTGTTCATGGAATCGTACCTCATGAAGCTGTTGCCCCCACCTTGATCAGAAATGCTGCGGAAAGAATCAAACCTCGCAAAGGTGTCATTACCGCCATTATCAGCATTGCTCCGGAAGGAATCAAATCTTGAGAAGCTGTCTCTCTGTCCAAAAGAATTGTTGTCGTGCATGCCAAAGGAGCTGTACTGAGACATTGTGTCAAATGAATCATCTCCTGCTTCGCTGTACCTTGGCGTGAAGCTTGAGTTGTACATTGGTGTACTCGGAACTGAAGAATCAAAAAATCCCTTTTGCTCATTGCCATACATGCTGCCAGCAGTAGGAGATTCTGCTCTGCTTGGGCCAGAATCAAACAGTGATCTCTGCATTGGGGTGCTTGGAAAAGAGTCGAAGAATGGTTTCTGCATCGGCGTACTCGGAACAGAATCAAATACTGATTTCTGCATCGGCGTACTCGGGACAGAATCAAATACTGATCTCTGCACCGGTGTACCAGGGACGGAATCAAAGAGCGACTTTTGCATCGGCGTGCTTGGGACGGAATAATCAAAGACTGAGTTTTGCATTGGTGTACTAGGGACGGAGTAATCAAAGACGGATTTCTGAACTGGTGTGCCTGGGATGGAATCAAAGAAAGGTTTCTCCATTGGAGTACCAGGAACAGAATCAAAAGATGGTTTCTGTTCCTTGGCAAACAAACTACTAGATGAGGAACCTCCAGTCCTTATCGGTGGAAGACCTTGTGGCCCAAAGAAGAGATCTGAATCACCATTCTCACCATCCTGAGAAACAGGTCGTGGAGGTAAGTACTAGATAGTGCAGTACATCTACAACAAGATACGATGTCAGAAAGCGTGAACAGAATCTAACCTTATGACCAAAGTTCCACAGGGAATCATTATCAATGCCATGATCAAACGATGGGGCCCATGAATGTCCATCATAAGTGTTATCTCCATGAGCAGAGGAATTCGTTGCTCCACGGTTACTGTAAAATGTACCAGTGCAATAATAAGATAACAAAAGACTGATTAAAATACTAGTATGCAAGAAGTGTCATTCAAGCTTCCTTTCCAACAAAAAGTGTCGCTTTACCAGTATGCAAGAAGTGCGTTTCACCTAGAACATTCAGGAACCAAATTTCCTATACGGCTACACCAGTTAGATTAACAGCATATTGAGTAAACAAAGCACTAGCAGAAGGTTGGCTTATAGGATAGGCCAATGGTCTAAATAGTTTCAGCAATTTGCCGAGATCATGCCCAAACCTGTAATATTGATTCACTAAGAAAATTGGCAAAGAGCTTAAGGTTGTATTCAGAATAGATAAGGTAACAAGTAGAGGGTTCCTTTCCTCTAGCTAAAGATGTGCATATTTCATATAAAATAAAAACATAATATATACCTGACGCTTTCAGTGGCACGTGGTGAGATGTCATTTGTTCCAGATTGCTTTTCGGTAGAACCATCCTCTCTGTTCTTGACAGGACTAACTGGTGGACTTTTTACTGACTCTGGTTTGCTATTGGATGGTGTTGCTTCAGGTTCGACTGCCTGCTCCACAGCAGCAGCAGTAGATTTATCACCCTTCTTGTCTTCTTTCTCTGTTGATGCCCCATTTGCAGACACTTTGACATCTTCAACAGTAGGCTCACTCTTTGGTACAATGGGAGGTTCCACTTCAACTGTTAGTTCCTTTATTACAGAGAACCCTGGAGAAATGCAAATGGAGTAACATAGTTTAAAATATAAATGTTCAACAAAAACACATAGAATAATGGAGATCCTGGCAGAATCACGATTCAAGGCATACCTTCATCTCCAAATCTGTCCCATTCTTCATCCCATGTGGCTGCTGTTTCCTGTATTCCAGGTTGCCAACCTAAAATTGAATAATAAAAGCAAAGAGCAGGATCCATGTTAGCAATTGGGATCAGATGAAGCCCTGAAACAAATTTGGTTTTGCAATGAATAGTGCATTTTGCGTTGTTATGATGCACAGTAAAATAACCTAAGATTCATTTTGCATTAGTTCATACCTGACAAACTGAAAATTAGAGTACGACATTTCATTAAATAAGAGACACAACCAGCACAGACCAATACTGGATAGAATTTAATAAACAAACAGGATAGTAGCAAGTACCAAAAGGAAGTTCCACCAATGTAGTTGGCTTAGCTCTCAAACCATATCTCTTGCACTGTTCATTCAATGATTTCACAAGCTCCTCAAGATCAGACTGTATCTTATTAGCCCGCTCCTATGAACAGAGGAAAAGATGATCAGGGAACAGATGTATGGCGTAACCAAGGAAATATATTAGAAGAGCAAAAATACAAACCTGAAGCTTTTCATCACTTTCATCCCCTTTCTGTAGCTTAACTATGGCGTTGTAAATTTCAAGCTTCTTCTCCTGCAAACATAAGAAATAAATACTATGCTCGCAGCCAGACCTCAACGGTGATAGCTCACAGTTTTCCAGATAACTTGATAAAATCACAAGTATACCTGGATCTCACGGAAAGTGGCCTCATCCATTGTTAGCTTTGATGCCACATCTCCAACCTTCTTGCATCTCTCATCATATTTTGCTGCAAGGGATTGAACCTGAATATAGAATTAAGAACTGTGAGATTTATGTAAAACTGACCTAGAACAGAGAGCCCCCTCTTACTCGTCCTCATACAAGGGACTTCACAGGGTATAATCAAATTGTAGCACAAAATATAATGCCCAAAAGTGTCCTAGCTCCTTCTAAAGTAATATATGATATGATTCCACAGGTTTAAAATTCTTCTGAAAGCTCAACTTCTTGAGATCCAAGACTTGTAACTATCTCGAAAGCATGTCATAATAGGAAACTTGAACAAACATTATGCTTGACATATCACAATACAGAACAATGTAACAGCATAGTTAAATGAAATGAAGGCTAAGATGCTGGAGATATGACTTTCATCAATCTTTAATGCTTCGACAGCACTTGCACTTCAGAAAGCACAAACTGTTTGCCCAAAAAGGGTAGGAAATATAATCACAGAGCTCATTTCTTAATCAAGGTTACAGAGAAAATTACCTCACGTTTATCAGCAGACATACTTTCCGAGACTTCATTAAGCCTGTTCTCACACCTACTTTTGTAAAGAATCTAGGATAATATAATGAAAATAAGTCAGACAATAATACATCAAAATAGTACAAATATTTTATACAATGCAGTGTCATTCAGCACTTCATATATATGTTATATCCTTTGTCTGTGGCTCTTGTTGGGTTTCATCAAGGAAGTGAGCCTAGCTCAACTGGCTAGGGTGGGAGGTGTGGTCATGCACTCCAACCACCCAGGTTCGAGCCCCTTCTAGCTCGAATTTGGGTGCCTATTTCTTCTTAATGAAAAATCGCCTAGCTCCTCCTAGGTTGATCTAATTTTATCTTGTTGGGTTTCATCTATGGCCTAGCCCAACTTATTTGGGACAAAAGGTTCTTTTTGGGGGGTCGATGATGCAAGTTAGCAAAAGATAGTTATGCAGCTAGATGGCTAACTAATGAAATTGGAGGGTAAATGAAAATGATAGCATGGGAATTGAAATTAGTTCAGTAGAACCACATGTTTCTATTTAAAGAAAGGCATGATGCGAGAGAATACTCACAAGCTCCTGCATCTTGGTGCGATAAAACTCGGTCTTCTCTCTAGAATCCTGGATTTCCTTTTCCAGTTCTTGGACCTTCACAGAAGATTAAAAATATGTTATGATAACATATCAGGATAACCTAAATGAGTAGAATTGTATGAAGTCGAAATCTTGAGTTTCGCCAACCAAAACAAATTATCTAGACATCAAGTGCCACTGCCATTTTGATTACCATAGGAAATACAATTGGAACATCTGAAACAATGTTCTAGTCATTAATTTGTGTGCCAAAGAATTTTAGCTTGGTTATATTTTTCAAGTTTTTAAACCTTGGTCATGAGGTATCCAAGAATTATTAACCGTGTGACGCTTGAGCTGTTCGAAATAATCTGCTTGCCTCACTGGCACTACAAGAATGGTAGGGTTTTTTTGTGTGGTGGTGGTGGGGGGGGGGGGGGGGGGATAGATTTCTTGTCAACTCAACCGTGGTTAGAAAGACCCGGTTCTGAAAAATCACTTCAAAATATATTTGTCATTTCTTCTGTTTTCTCAAATCTTAAGACATGAAAGCTCTTGAAATAAGGAAATAGAACAATATACTTTCTTATCAGCGTCTGAAGCTTCCTTAAACTTTGCTTCTAGTGTGCCTTGTTCCTCCTTGCTCAGCTGGCCAACTAGATGTTCCTCCAAGACAGGGATCTTTGGCTTTTGTTGTTCTGCCTTAACAGTATCATCAGCATCTAAAGAAAGAGGCCTTCGAGATGGTGGCTTCATGGATGGCGGAAGCATCCCATGATGTGGTCCTTGCATTCCTCTATTTGCTAATCCTTCAACAAGTGTTCAGTAAAAACAGCATCATTGATAATGTACTCACTTACAAGTTGGTGATAGAAAAATCAACAAAGCAGTTTCTCTTGGATAAATACCTGTACTTGCATGAGAAGGCGGTCCACTAGGGTTTCCTGCAAACTGGCCAGTAGAGGGTAGCGAGGTGCCCTCGGCCCAAATACCATCCGGTAGTACATCAGGAAGAGGACGATGCTCTCGGTGCCTCTCCATTAAGTACACGGCAACACAAAATTCCTTGAAAGACAGCATCCCATCCTTATCCTGGTCAGACAAATCCCACACCTTCCTTAAGATATCTGTAGGTGGAGATGAAGATTTTTAGAAACTTTATATGAATATAGAAACTCAATTTCAGAGGAAATTTGTACATCAGAAGTAATTCACAGTGGGAAAAAAAGATAGTAAATGCGGAACTCTTCAATGCACCTTTGACACTGATAACATAATAAGTTGTAAATTGAAGTAAGGAATATCAGAGCATTGTGGTAATGCACAGGGACACTTAATTCCCATGATTATGATGCTAGGCCAAGTAGAAAACATCGCTCAAATGATATGAAGAAGCACTATGTGAATTCAATGTGCAGCTAGTAGTTGAAAAGTAATTGAGTAACAATATATACATGCACACAAGAGATGTACTGACAACAGCTAGCACACAATAGTTCTGAATGAATTTGGTACCCACAAAAATTAAGGAAACATTTAATAAATCATCTAAAATACAAGTTTCATGGCAAAAAATAAAAAGGAAAACGGAATGAAGGAGATTACAGACAATAAATGGACATCTCAAGATAGAAATTTCAAAAAAAAATTTGCAGGTTATACTGTGCATATAGTTACCAACATACTATTTGCTTGGATTACTGAAAATGTAATGAGTAGCATCATCAGCAGAAAGAAACATGGCTATGAACTACAGGATCTAGAAAGAGCAGAGTAAATATAAAGGGACATGTGATGTACCTCTTGGCAGCCTCCAACTTAAAAATAGATTCCTTGCCTCTTCGCCAGTGATCTTCCCATCACGATCCCTGTCTACCTTGATAAATACAATCATATATTTCCTGACATCCACTTGAGTGATTTTCGGCCATGGGGCCTGAGAGTGGTTTGGATTTGAAGGAATTCCACCAGGAATATTTGCACTCACTGGTCCTGGAGTGCTTGGTATAGAATTAAATTGTTGTTGCCTAGGAGCTGGTTGACTGTGTGGCAACTGGCTAGTATGAGAAGGAAGTGGCGATATAACCTGCGCGGGACCAGCCTGCATTGGCTTGGGAGGGTGATGAGGTCCAGCAGCTGAGGAAGGAGCTGTAGAACTGGGCAGATTATTTGGGACGTTGGGGTGCAAAGATGAGTCTTGTTCCGCTTGTGGAGTTGCCGAAAAGGGGTCAACACCAAAAGTTGAGTTAGATGACAATCCATTACCCAAGGGTACCAATGCCTTGGAGTCATTAACTGATGGTCGTGAAGGCATCATGTTTAAATTTGTTGAATTTGCGTTGGCAGGCGTTGTAGCACCGGCCGTCTGAGAATTGTAGCCTGGTAGAGGAGTTGAATTCTGTGCTGAAATTCCTGCACTATTAAGGTTGGCCTGCGGAGAAATACCTCTGGTTGGAGCTTGTGAAGTTGCACCCAACGGACTTGCACTCCTCTTACCACTAAACCAATCAGTAGCTAGATTTGTTGTGGTTGAACTAGTATGGTTTAGCCCACTAGGACCACCTCCGACGGGTGGCCTGGAAGCAATTCCCTGAGCAGGGGGCACAGCGTTTGCATTTGGAGGTTGTGGCGGCCTGACTTGTGGATTTGATGATGCACCAGGAAGCACTTGTGGTCCTCTTATAGCATGATTCTGTTGACCAGACCCTAGTGCTTGAGTGGCATTCGGGGGGCTAGCTGCACTATTTGTCTGAGGAGCAGCAGTAGAAATATTTATCCGAGGAGCAGGAATCTTTGCAGCAGCTGGACCAAACAATGCTGACCTAACAATATCAGGTGTCAATTCTCGACCGCTCTGAGCTACTGTGACAAGTTTAAGCGAATTGTAGAAGTCTTCACGCCCAAGGAAACCAGTCCGATTTTTATCAGCATACGTCCAAATCTGAACCACGGAAGAAAAATACAGAGCATCAGTAAGAAGCAAATGCAATTGTAGTGTGCAGTTCAATAGTGTTTAAATTTCTAATGATAGCAACATTCCAGTATATTACAATTGATTGGATAGTGCAATGTGCAGTTAAGTGTGGTTCCAAATAATGGGTGCACAGCTATTTCTTCCAGCTAACACTTGAAATGTAGCAAATGCTTACAGCAAAAGGTTGGCAAGTTTTGCAACAGCAAAGAAGTACTCCTCTAAATGTTCATTCTTAAAACTGTGATTCTCTCATCCAGAATCCAAACTTGAACAGCGCAAAGACACACTAAGGTAACCCTGTACTGCAACTTGGATCCCAACAGCATAACAAGTGGAAAGCCCCAAACCTCAGTTGTCTACACTTGCTAGTGAGAACATCATATATAGAAACTTAAAGTGATGTTCCAAGCTTAAATTGGTGAGCTCACCGTGCTATAGAGATAGAACGAGCAAAATTGCGAGCTAGAGCACGTAATTACGCAGCTGGATCAAGGCAGGAGTAGGGACATCTAACTGTAAGCATGAAGCACTGAAAAAGCAGCTAAAGTTGATCTGCTTGGTCGGTGGGAAAGGACGACATCCACAATGAGCAAAGCAGAGCAGGCTACAAATCTGGGCGCCTCGAGCCCACTAGAGCTCGAAATCCCGAGCGGCGCAACTGGCCTACAGCAACCACCCCCGCGATTGGAACCGCAGGGTGGCTCGAGTGCCACAGATCGTCGAGGCGCAAGGCGAAGGCGCGGAATTGGCGCGCGGAGCGGCGCTAAGGAGGGGAGATCTGAGGTTCACCTGCGCTAGGACGGGCTGCGGGAGGCCGGAGCCCTTGAAGAAGGCGACGGCCTCCTGGCCGCTGATCCGGCCGTCGCGGTCCAGATCCGCGGCGCGGAAGTAGGCGTCGAAGGCCGCCTCCATCGCCCCCAGCAGAGGGCGTGGGCGGCGCGGCTCGCTGGGGCGGGAGGCTGTCGCCGGCGGCGAGGGTACCCGGCCGGCGAGATCGGGGGGAGTGGGCGGGCGGGTGGAGGCGCGGGTCGGCGTGCGGGCGGTGGTGGTGGTGGGTATATTGCCTGGCCTTGTGTCGTCTCGCCCGGACGGAGATGAGTTGCATTTCGCTGGATCCTACACCTCCAGGGGCTTTTCTGTAAAAAAGTAGCCGTGCAAACACATGTCTTTTTTTTTCTTCCTTTTTTGAACTGGTGCAACTGCAAACAAAATGTTGGTTCATCGAAGGCTTAAGAATTCAGACCAGTGGAGTTAAAAGTTGAGAATAAATGTACTTACTGCCAGTTATTAAGTGTAATCGTAGTGCAAGATACAAAACAATTGAATTTCACCAAAATCATAGTCTGATTTTACCAAAATTTATTGTGACCAGTGTCGATCCACCAAAGAGTGGATACAAAATAGAGGCGCATTGCCATATGCTGAGAAGAGCTTGCATTGGACCTGCTCACTTGTGCTTTTTTGCAGATGCAGCCGCTCAGCTTCAGGCTAGACACTATGAGTTGCAGCTGCTGATGGCTGGTTAGCCGCAGCTCCTGTAGTGGCTGGTCGGCTGCAACGGCAGCTAGCTTGCCGAGCAGGTTGATTCTACAATGTCCTTACCAAGAATAAAAAAACTAGAAAGCACACCAATTTTATTTTGTTTATGGTGGCAAGAAAAAAAAATTGATCCATCATTATAACCTTTTTTAACATTAAATGAGCATTCTCATTCATTTTTATTATTTCTCTCCGTTGAAGCTTGATCGAGGCTTAAATATTTTGGAATGCACCTGTAAACTTATCAATGCACATGATAAGCTCAAAAAGAAGAAGAAAATTGGCTGCAAATGTTAAATGGCTGAATATACTCCGGCAAATCACAGGGCTTAGCAGAAGTAGCATATATATTAATGATACATCATCCATGTGAGCATACATGCTAACTTGTTGAGTTATTATTAGTTAGTCGATCTATGTTGCAGCCGACATGTACATATATGTTACACATTATTATCAAAGCCTCCAGCACAAGGGGCTCTGTATAGCTAAAGGGAGATGCATCATGCATGCCAACATCAACAACGCACACTTGCTCACAACAAGATCGATTATTTTTAAGGAAACAAGATCGAAATTAAATGATGCGTATATACTGTTCACCGGAAGTATGTGATTTAATTTTATTCATGAATTTATAGTTCCTTTTTTATTATACATGCGTCTTTATCAGAGAAGATATTTTTTTCTCGGGGGGTGGGGGCGAAGGACTAGGAGAATTCATCTTTTTGGGCAGTGGAACTGGATCGCATTTCTCCTGGATGACGGTGTGACGGTAGCTCTTGCATCCTGTTTAATTTCAACGTACTTTGCAGTGCGGCATCAGCACATACATGTTATATAAATTAAATTAAGTAGAAATATTGTAGTTTAATCTGCGCCGCGTGTCCTAATTTAACCCGCTGGGGGGCCCATCGGTCAGTCACTCGATCAGCAGGGAAGGCGCTGAAGAAGCACGCTTTCTTCGTTACCATACACAGTGCATGGATGGACAAGGCACTGGACAACCTTTGTGGTATCATATCATAAATATATTAAATTCTTTTCTAGTATCATAAATATAGTTATAAATATAATTATAGTAGAGGTAATAAAGATGTAATCAAATGTGTTGTACTCCCTCCGTCCCAAATTGCTTTTCTAGTTACTGAACATTTGATATGCACCAAGATATATGTTATGTCTAGATGCATAGCAAAAATCGTGTATTTAGAAAAGCTAAAATGAACAGTAATTTGGGAGAGAGCGGATGGCTGGCTGGAGCAACCAACCACTGTAGCAGGAGGATGTTTGGTACACCATTACATCATCCACATGGACTTTTGGAGAAAAGGAAGGAAGCTAATAGTATAAGCTGCCAGCCTGTCATGTTTAATCCCCATCACCTCTTCTCTAGTTCTCTCTCTCTCACACACACACCAGATGAGTGAGATACCAACAACAACATGATAATTGATAAAGCCAATGCAAAAAATGGTTAGGCTCCTCCAGATCAGATCTGAACCCTCAACTCAATCAATTATATAAATGCCACTCTGATTGCCCACCAAACTCTCGCTATTTCTGGTACAAGCCCAACTTCTTACCTTCAAACTTTTTACAGGGTTACTTGCTTCCAGTTTCAGGAAGAGTAGCTGAGCCTCCCTGGCACATCTCTCAGCCCACCACCAGGATACAGCACATGATTTCGTCTGCCCAGTTACTGTCACCTTTAGGAACTTGGGGGTTGAAGGGGAAATTAGTTCATTTCTCTTTCATCACCCTGCGATCGCTCCCAAAGAGGAATGGTTTATCCAAACTAGCCCTTACCGTTACTACTCATGCACCTTCATGTATGACAAATGCTGATGCGTACGAGGAGGCAGTATCGTCCAAAGTAACAGGGCTGGACGACCATTTTTCAGCGGCGATACCAATCGTCATCTAAATTGAACTGCAATGTCCATGCATCGTAGCAACTTTGCATCATGTAGGCTTTTCTTTTAACAAAATGGAAAGAACACCAATGATGGTTAAGCATTTGGAAATGGTGAGCTAACGACCAAAGTTTGGAAAGCAGCCAATTCAGTGGAAGGGCTCCAGAGTTTAACCAAATCACTTCACTTGGATGCACATTTTAGGAGCATAGCTGTTGCAGCTACAATGTAACAAGCAGCACAAACAGACTCACACACCAATCATGAAGGTATTATTAGTTAGTACATTCCTTTGATAACACATAACTTCTAATTCTACCATAACAAAGCAATCATGTTCACTAGTAGTTACGATCAAATACACAGATCTCTTGCATGTTGTCACAATCTTCCACATTTTAGGAACAAAACAGATATGCATCATAATCACAAGGGAGCAAATGAATCATGGGAAGGGAGGTAACTACTACAAGCTCAGTATATGAAGACCATTGGTTACACCGTGCCATTTATTAGAATGATGATATGCATAACAGGTACAACTAAATGGGTTTGTCACACTCCCTATTACTAATGACATCAAATGGGAAGGGTGGAACAGAAACAATACGGTAGAAATACCTTGTCACTTATATACCATAAAACAAGCACATTTGTATAAAAAATCAAAGCAAAGGCAAGATCTACCGAGAGAGATTTACCTCCTCTCCCTCTTGGTCCGAATAACCACTTCAACATACAAAAATCTCACAACAAGCATAGCTAAGACAAGCATCTGCCGACTATACGCTATGGTACCTCGCTAATCAGCTTTCACCGAAGCTGAAGTTTCGGCTGCTGTAGGAGAGGAACACACGTTGTGCAACACCTTGCTGTCGGATGAACAGTGTGACGTTTTTAACTTCTTGAACTTCCATACAGATGTAATCTTCATCGACGCCGTGCCGTCACCTGGGGCCTTTGCATCTGCTGGACTCCCATGCTTTTCTGTTCCATTTCCATTCGTCTTTGGCTCATCCTGTCCTATAGGTTGTACAGAGGGTTCTGTTTCCTTGGGCTCTTCTGTTTCTTTATTGTTATGTTGGTTCAGAAGCAATTCCTTCCTCTTGATCTTCACTTTCCGAGCAGCGCTCAAGTTTCCAGTGCCAACTCCATTATCAGTAACATCGCCTCTACTCTTTGCAGCATGCCTAGATGGGTCATCACCACCATCATCAGGACCCCCATGCTTGAACAATGGAACAGTTGTCTCGCTAGATTTCTCCTCACAGCATCCATTAGATAAGCCACCGCCAGCCTCAATTGGCGCATGAGTTGAAGAACCATTGCAAGCATCGTCACGACCTTCCCTGTTACCTTCACCGGGGGCGGCTCCATCTTTGCCATCACCGGCTTTGCCGCGAGGCCTCTTGGGTGGTCCAGTGTGAGAGATCCTCGGTGAGCTATTCATGGCACGGTGCAAATTGCGTGCGATCTCTTCATCGGACTGCTTGCGCCTCCTAGGCTTGGGAGCATCCCCCAGGGTTCCATTGGGCCTGTACAACATCTTGACCTGGACATGCTTCTTCCTCGACTTGACCTTGAACTGGAGGCCGTTCCTGGACGTGCCTGTCCTGGAAAAGGAATCGAGGAACTCCATAGCAGCCCGCGCAGCGGCCCTAGCCTTGGCGGCCACGGCCGCTTTCTCGGCCGCGGCGGCTCGGGCAGCCGCGGCCGCATCGGTAGCGGCTTCCGCAGCCGCCCTCGCCGCTTCGATCATTTCCTCGGGCGAGGAGGCCGAGGCGTTGGCGGCGAGCGCCATCTCGCGGAGGCGGGCGGCGAGATCGCCGGAGGCGAGCGGGGACGGGAGGGGCTCGGCTGCGTCGCAGGAGGTGGCCGCCGTCCTGAGCCCGGCGAGCAGCCGCTTCCGCGGCGGCAGGTGGGTGTTCAGATCCGACGGCTCCATTTCCAGATCACAATTCAAACCATCTCGGCGGGGCACCGCAAGATCGAACGCCGCCAGCGATTGAATCAGCTAAATCTGCGCGACCATCCCGAACCAGGCAAGGCGGGGAGAGGCCCTAGCAGGGGAAATAAAAATGGTTCCTTTAGCATCAGAACCATCGAAAACTTGGTCGAATTGGTAATAAGAGTGAAGGGGGAGAGAAACCCTACCTGTGGGTGCGCCGGGTGTACGGGGATCGGCGGCAATTTGGAGTGGATTTTTGTGGCAAGAAGAGGAGGCCGGCGAGCTGCGAGGAGGAAGAGGCGACGAGACGAGGCGAGGGGATCCCAAAACCCAAGGCCACGGGGGCGGAGGAGGAGGAACAGATCAGGCTTGAGAGCCACAGTTTTATTGTTTCTTTTCACCACCAAGCAAAAGCATTGCTCCTCCAGTTTTCCGACACAAACAACATTTAAATGCCCGTCCTCTCTTCAAGTATCATCAAACTCTCTGTTATTCCAAATTTCAAACCCATTGACAAAAAAAAACTTTCTTATCAACAATTCATAGTAGTAGTACATTGTTAAAAAAACCAATTCATACCTATACCTCCCTCCACTTAAAAAAATACCTATAGATACCTATATTTTGGACATAACAAGGTTTTAAATGTGAACCATAGAGCTAGGGGTGACCAGAGGAAGGGACTCCAACGCATGATTTTATTTGCACTTTTCAAACACGTGAATTTTGTCCCCTTGGTCAAATTCTCACCTTCCAAAACAATTATGAAACGTGCAAATATCTCCAAATAAAGAGGAGCATCAAGAAATTGTACTCTAGAAGAATATTTTGTATAGAAACAAACACTTACACATGCTTGCTCGGACCTATGAACCATGAACATTGATAGGGTTAGCAGGGGCGGAGCTAGGCCGCTTTGTTGGGGTCAGCTGATCCTGATGACTTTTTCAAAAACAATGATTAAATTACTGATGATGACCCCAGTCTTTAATGGTGATGACCCCGACATCGTTCGGTTAGTAAATCTCGAGATTGACGAAGTCTTGAGCCATTGGTTTTACAAGTTTATTATTTCTTTTCATTTATGGATCTTTTTATTAATTGGTGATTGTTCCTCGCTATAGTATGGAAGAACGGTGTCAGCTTGCGACTCCATCTTAACAAGGTTCTTGCCACGGGCTCACATGTGTATGGTTTTGCACTCCGTCTAGCACACATTCAACAACCATGGTGCCAGTGCGTAGACCGACAACCTACCGAGAGGTAGCCTGAGGTAGTGGATTTGTTGGTGGGGTCTCATCGAGATCAGGAACACGAAAAGAAAGTCATCCGCGAAGATTTTTTGTAGAATTAATTTTATAATGTTGTTATTTTTTTAGATTTTGTAATGTGTTACTGTAGAAGTTGTGTAAATACTTTGTTGATATCCGAAACATAAATGACTAACTCTGGGAGTAATTGGAAATATTTGCTGCTAAATGCTATTTGAACTTTCTTTTCAACCGTCGAAGGGAACATTTGTAAGTAATTTGCTCATTAAACAATTTTAACTATGACCTTTCAGGATTATAGTCTTGTATTTTTTTCCGCTACATCAATAAAAACTTGCACCGTCCTGTTTGTTCAAAAAGAAATTAAACAATTCTGAAGGTAAAGGGTACACACAAAGACAATCAAAGCCTATCCAATAGCAAAGTGGAGAATTTATTTCAACAAGACATGCAACTTGTGCATTGTTGATGCTCTTATTTTGAAACTGAAACTTTGCAGCTCAAGTCACTTATCGATGAAAGCATCTGCCCGGATTTATCAGATGAAAACCTCTACCATGAGGTCTTCAACCAGTTCATCAAAGATGGCACGTTCAATCTTCCTCCCAACAACATAAACATCCTCGTACAAAGCATCAGCCCACACAGATTTCCGGATTTCATATGCCACCATGCTATCTATTGTCTGCATTTCCTGCATCTGGGGGTTCCTCAGTGTTTGCACCTGAAATTTGAGAGAAACAAAGCTTCGGTAAAAATAAAAAATAAAATAAATTTAGCATGCTGCTACTATAGAACATGTCCATTATTTCGTCGAGATCAGTGACCTGCTGCCACACATCATCCACCAGCCTCCTCCCTCGCGACACACCAGTACTGTCAATGATCCACTGCCGCAGCGAGGAACCGGTCTTCGCACCCTGCACCAAGCTCTGCAATGCTTCGTTGGCAAGGTCGAACAGCATCCTGTGATCCGTTGCATTTCCTCCAGCGTCGTTGTACGTGCCGATGGCATCATCGCAATACTTGCCGCGGTAGTAGTAGATGTCCTCCACCTCCTCAAAGATGCCGTCGCAGATCGGTCTGGCCATGGAGTCCACCCTGGCATTGGCCTTGTTGTCCGATGACCCGTCGTCGTATAAGCCAGCGGCAACAAGGACCTCTCTGATGTAGGCCTTGTCTTGGTTGCATGCTGTTTCACCAGTAATGTCTGTCCTGTATGATAATTCACTGGCAGGTGCCTCGAATTCTGACACACATTTCGGGCTCAGTTCTGCAAACGATTAGGTTCAAAAGTGTTAAAAAAACAAACGAAGACATGGCGGCAGTTCAAGCTCAGCATAACTGTTTGTGGTTTAATTTACAGCCTTGTCATACCTGGCAAGGTGCAGTTCAAGTCACTGAAGAAATGGCGGCAGCTGTGGCCTACAACCTCCAGTGGGGACACTGGGCTAGGAGGCAACTCGGTGAGATTAGCCTAACAGCAAGCCAAAGACGGCAGAGTTTTCAGTCAGTCCATTTCTCTATGGGTGAAACAGTAACAATTCCTACCAAGCAAGGGATATGATGTTAGTGTTTTACTTGCCTGCGCAACCTTGAACAGGTTGAAAGTTTCAGGAGACGGAGGTGCCGTGCCAATCGCCATCTGAGGGTGGAGCTCTACAAGAGACGTCTTCTTCGACCAATGGGTCTTCCTCCTGAACAGATTCTTTCTCAGGCTGAAGCTGTGCCTCAAGCTTGAGACCGTCCCCCTGATGAAGCCGAAACTAGTACGGTTCTTGCTTGTCATCGCTGCAGAACCTTCAGAAGCCATGCCTGAAGCTTCATGCGTTGCGCTCCTCACACTGCCATCCCCAAACAGAATACCTAGGGAGAACCCCAACTCCGGTGCAGAGAACGACCGGAATAGTGCCCGTGCTGACGACACAGTACTGTGATCCTTGTGCTTCATCTGGCATTCGTCGCCAAAGCCAATGCCTGACGCTGACGGAGATACATCTGCCAACGACCTGACCCTTTCACTACTTGTGATGGAGCACGAGGAGCTCACTGATTCTTCATCGTCTTTCTTCGGTGACGACGATACTGTTTCGGTTCTTGCTCTTGGTGTGGCACTCGTGATCCTGTGAGCTAGATGGTTCCTCGTGACGATCCTGACATGCTCTGGAGATGCCTGTTTTGTAGTAGCCTCCTTGCGCTTGCGGTCGCTTCTGAAACCGCGGAAGGACTCTGACCGGAAGAATCGTTTACTGAGAAGATCCTTGGTGACAGTTTCTTTGGTCTGCTTTGCAAGGCCCCGAGCGATTTGCTCTGGCTCGGTTCCCCAGGTGGTTGTGTTGAGGTGGCTCGTGTCATTCGCTTTGAGCTGTTGCTGAAGCATCTCCTTTACCTCCTGAAGAAACCTGCTCATGTTGCCATCCCTCGTCACTTTTGGCAAACCAAACAGCGGTTCTTGACCCTCTTGAGCATCTACATCAGAACTTGGCTTGAGGAGCACTATCGTTGTCGGTTGCAGCAACTCTTCATCCTTGTCTGCCCCCTCAAGATCTCTGAATTTTCCAGATGCTGCTGCACCTGCACAGGGCCCTGCTCTCAGTACTGTTATGACCCTCTCTTCAGGCTTTGGATCATCAGTTTGTTGCATAGCATTCTTGAGTGAATTCTCACCCTCCATTGCCATGCTGCTCGCAAGACCATATCTCGCCATCTTTTGCTTGCGCAGGTTCTCCTGCGCGATCATCTGGATGCACCTGCCGTCCAACAGATGAGTGCTGCTTGTAGTCGGTAGCCGCGCTGCAGAAGTAACCGAACAACTGTCCATTGCATTGGACGCCTGCTGCCATGCGGCCTGGAAATCGTGCCTGATCGTCTGAAGCAGGTCCTCCTGGGGATGGCGGCGGCGCTGGCGCGAGCGCGATCTTCCGGGCACCCTCATCTTCTTCAGGCAATGATGCCTGGAAGAACTGGAATCTCCATTCAGGTCCCGGCTGCGGTACGACAGCAGGCTGCACTTGGCTTGCCTGAAGGGCGCCGAGCGAGGCGAGATGACCTTGGCTTCAGCGCCACTAGCGGTAGCAGGTGGTTTGAGGCAGCTGGTTGGGTGCGCATGCGCTTGGACGATGGCCGCAGGCTTTGGCGCCGGGATCGGGATCGGGATGGCGTCGATGCCCATGAGGCGGGCGATGACGTTCGGCGGTGGCTGGATGGGGATCTCTCTGGATGCCGCCTTCTCTGCAGTGCCCCTGCTCCTCCGTCTGGATGGCTTAGTATGATGATGACTCATCTGCATTGTAGCTGTAGTTGTAGTGTAGGAAAAACACCGGATTATCTCTCTGTTAAGCGGAGTGGTACAAGGCTGAAGAATGGCATCTACTGAAAAAATGGAACAAAATGCATGCTTTGTAATGCAAGAGAATGGGATAGGAGGATAAGCATTGACGGCCGTGTGTGTACCTGAATGTAGAACAAGATGCACAAGAGAAGGCTGCGGTTCTTAAAATTGAATTGAAACCAACCTTGCTGCTGCTGCTGCTAGGAATTTGCATTTGAGAGGAAACCTTCATCAATTCATTCAGAAAGGAGTTGAAGTGTTGGCGTCACGTCCAAAGTCCAAACCACAAACAAGCGGGGGAGGACAGGTAGTCCCACGCACGACCTAGCACAAACAAATGATAAGGAAAAAAAATAAAAATAAAAAAGCCCCCGGCGAGGATCGAACTCGCGACCTTTCGCTTACGAAGCGAACGCACTACCACTATGCTACGGAGGCCGAAGTTGAAAGGGGTGGTAGAAACAACTATTTATCTTCCTTCTCTTCAAGCTCAAAAGAGAGAGGAAGGGGAAGAGTGGGCGTGGATGCATGCTGATCCTGATGCTGATTAAACGAGGAGCAGAGCAGAGTGGATTCATTTCACTTGGCATGTGTAATCCGCAATTTGAAATCAAAACCGATGGAATGGGATATGGATGGGACAGCTTGGGCTGATGATCATTGCCTGACTCGACCGTTCTAGCTAGCCTCTTCTGCTGCTCACTGCTGTGCTGTAAAATTTCGACACGGGGGGACAGGAACTAGGACACCACCAGGTGGGCCCATTACCCTAACGGACATATATGCATCATGCACACGTGGTCCTTCCCAGCGGTAGCACCAACAACAAGAGAGACAGAGCTGTGAATCTGTGATGTGATGCTCTCTCTCTCTCTCTCTTTTTAGTTATTCCCCTCGTGATGTATATCCATTTTCTCAGGCTTCGCAAATACTAAATGGCTGCATGCATCAAATACATACGTATACCAACTTACAATGAAAGTTTCCGGGGCTCCACGCTCTTTCTTTCGGTGTGGGACGATGCCGGGGAATGTGTCGAGCGGCAAACAACGAGAAGACCAACTGAGGGTGTTTGTTTATTGGAATTCCTAAAATTTCTATCACATAATCACACATTTAGATACTAATTAGGAGAATTAAATATAGACTAATTATAAAACTAATTGCACAGATAGAGGCTAATTTACGAGATGAATCTATTAAATCTAATTAATCCATCATTAGCACATGTTTACTGTAGCATCACATAAATCATGAATCTATTAAACCTAATTAGTCCATGATTTATGTGATGCTACAGTAAACATGTGCTAATGATGGATTAATTAGATTTAATAGATTCATCTCGCGAATTAACCTCCATATGTGTAATTAGTTTTATAATTAGCTCATGTTCAATCCTCCTAATTAGTACCCGAATATTTGATGTGACATGAATTTTAATCCCGACTAAAGATCCAAACACCTCGAACTAAATTTGCTTTTTCCCTCCGTGAGATGAGCCAGTGCATTGGGACCGATGGATAATAGAACTAGCAGGCGATGAAACCTTACAGAATGTGCCCTCTTTATATACTTGGCCCCATCTGCAGCTGCTTCCTACCATGATGAATTTTCATGCTGCTACGCTTCACTAAGCTAGGTACCATTGCTTCTAATAAGCCATTCCTCTGACAGCACAACAAAGCCATTTGGTCGTTAATCAAAATACGGAAGCGCAAGCCACTACAAAAGCCTTGCACACATGCATTTTCTATCATGATCCTTCCTGCCAAATGGAAAAGCTAAATTGGCTAACCACAACACATCACAATTCACAACCGAACCATTCTTATTATAAACCAAACCTACCAAAGAGGGCAAAGATGCTACCCCCAACCGCCCCTGCATGTCACCACCACACCAATCATTAGCCACCCCCATTCCATTCCATTCCTCCGCAAAGATTCAACCCATCACCTTGTGCAGTCATGTACATGTATGTATCACTGAAACGGCAATTGGACACACGACTGCAACTTTGCAAACCAACTGCACCAAAGTAGCAGCAGTGCAGCAACAACCCAAACGAATCCCACAACAAAAACAGGCATATATGTCACCAAGCACAGCGCCAGTCAAAACCAAGCATCATGGAGCGGGACAACACCGAGACTAACCAAAGACAACAATGATTACTTCATCTAACATTACCCAAACTGATATTATCACAATATTAGCCGATGACGATGGAAACAGTAATCTAGGTAACAAGCGGGGCATTGCATCCCGCCAGACGCCGGTGGCGCCAACAAGGAGCGCTATCCGTTATAGGACGACAAAAGTAAAACATCACGATGTGAAGTGAAACTGAATAATTCTAGTAGATAGGATAGGCTCCTTATAATTCCCGCCACGGGGCCTTTGCATTCACCACTCCATCGTTCAGTGGAGCACATCATCTTCAGCTGAGTTCACTCGTCATCGTCTTCCTCCTGCAAACACAGCATGCAATGCAGGTTTTAGCCTCCACAGGACAAATCATCTCAACAGGGAGATCCACCGCTATACTTAGCATCTACCAAGAGAGTAAAATCTACTAGTCAGATAATAATTCAATCTGCTAGTACCTAGAGTAGCCTATACCAATGCAACTTTTCTAAAAGCATGAGCAGAATAGCATTCTCATCAAAGGCAGATATATGTATACCTCCTCACTACCCTCGTCATCATCCTCATCATTGACCTCGGACTTTGACTTGTCAGACTCCTCTTCATCTTCCTCCTCTTCCTCCTTGGCAGGAGCCTTCTTGGCAGCAGCAGTGCTCTGAACAAACCAACACATGAATGATTGTTTAGTACTATTGAATAACAATGGGCTGTGAGCAGGAGCAAGAATGACAGCGAAGCAATGGAGTGTACCTCGCCCTTGTTGTAGGCGGCAATGGCCTTGTTGTACTCCGACTTGAGCTTATTGGCCTTGGCTACATAAGGAGCCTTGTCCTGCAGTAATCAACAACAAACACATGGGATCAGCACTCAATCCTAACCACAGCGCAACTAGGAAGCGGTGAATGCAGAGGAAGCTTACCGCATCTGTCAGGGATTTCCACCTGTTACCGGCTGCTTTTCCCACCTGAAAAAGTTGAACCAGGACCGCAAAAATAATTAACCACGAGGTCAAAGCAGCTACTATCATAAAGGTGGCGTAAAGAGGTTGGTATTTTTAGCAACTTACCTCCGCAACAGACTTGTTCTTAGGGTTCTTCTCCTTGAACTCCTTGCGGAATTCCTCCCTAACCAGAAATAGATCAAACCACGGCCAACCGAAATAAAAACTAACTTTTCCTAAAACTAAAAAAGGTAAGCAGCTAGGATCTCACATGAAGACGAAGAAGGCGCTGGGCGCCCTCTTGGGCTTGTTGGGGTCCTTGCCGGCCTTTCCCTTCCTGCCCTTGGCGGGCTTCTCCGCTCCCTTGCTCTTCACCGCCAACCTGCAAAACCAAAGACGAAAAAAAGTCAAAACGGCGTCGTAACGCATAGAAATCGAACGTATCGCAGGCCGCCGAACAGATCGAAAACCAGGATAGAAAAGGCGTGGTTCTTACTTGGCATCTGCCTTGGCGGCGCCCTTGGATTTGGCCCCCTTCATGGCGGATTCCTGCGGAGACACCGAGGGAAGCGGTCAGATCCGCGCGGGGCGGAGCGAATCCCGCTTGGAATCGGGCGCGACGGCGGCGAATCGAGGGCGAATTGGGGGCGGGGGCGGCTCACCTGGACCGGAGGGAGACGAGGGCAAGCCTGGCCTTGGGAGGGGAAAGGGAAGGAGGGAGGAGACAGAGAGAGGCGGGCAGGGGCAGGGGCAGGGGCAGGCAGAGAGAGAGAGGGGATAAGAAGGAGGCGCGCCCCCGAGGGCATATCTGCGATTCCCCCCCGCCCCCGAGGGCCCGCACACAACTCCTAATTTGAATTTGAGTACCGACGCCAAACTTTTCTCACCCGGGGTGACCGGTTTCCCGCTGACAAGTGGGGCCGGTACCAGGTGGGGCCGACCTGTCATTCGCACCATCCCAGCGCTGATTAGGGCTACGGGCGCCCGCGTACAAGTGGTGGAGGGGGTATTCGCGGTTCCGGAGGACCCCGGGGGGTTTTCTCGTAAACCGGCGCTGGCAGGGGCTTGGGCGGGATTTTGGAAAATTTCGGGCCGCGTTGGTGTGCCTGCCCATGACAACCTGGACCCGCAAGCCAGTCCAGGATATTTTCGGCCACGTCAGCGATCCGCGAGAGGGCGCCTGGTTGGCTGGGGCGCGGGGTTGAGCGCGCTGTGCTTCTCGCTGTGCTTTCTACAACACAAACCCTGGCCTGGTTTGCGGTTTTGGAGCCCCCCATTTTGCCTCCGGGGGATTACTGCGCCTCTCCCTTCACTCGTCTCACGTGCTACTGCTCTTTCAATCCTCTCATCTGCGATTAGCTGTGCTTTTTTTACTTTGATCTTTGCGGTAAAAAATGTGCACTACATTGCTGTGCAATTTGTAATCCAACCAAGGGTGCTGTAGTAGTCCTCCACCTACAGCTGCAAAGGTGTTGTTAGCCACAATTAGGGGGGAAAAGGACTCTTGGTGTCCAAGGAATGACCAATTTGGAACAGATACATGTTGTGGCACTATGCGTGAGGTTCCGATGGTCCTCGTCTACGTCCTTACGTGTACAATACAAAAGGGGTCAAGTTTTTATTTATATAATAACTCCGTCCTTTTGGCACGCACTGTATTCGCTAAAAATAGAAATATACAAGCACATTTGAAAATGCCACCTCAATCAATTCCAACCAAAACAAAAGCTGTCGATGACTACATGATGACCAATCTAAGAAACAGTGATGCTGTGGTGCTTATATACAAGATGGGTAACAGGTAACAACTTTGCCGTAGGAAGCCGAAAAGGAGGATAAAATCAATCCTCGTGGGAAAAAAAAGAGAGAACAATATTCACCCAACCATGCTAGGACATTGGATTTGTCGAAGCTAGTTGGGCTCATCATGACAATGTTATTCTGCCCATTCAAGATACAAACAATATCTATTCAAGATACGACGGTTTCTCTCATCATAAGTACAAATCCATTCAAGGTACAAACACGTTCTTCAATACGACGGTTTGACGAACAATATCTATAAAACAATATTAGCTTAATAGTAAATTACTCCATATACGAAAATCATTTTTCATAGCCAAAACAGTAGTGACAACTTATGTTTTTGTTAAACTAAATCGTTACCACTTTATACTACTTTTATTTATCCTAGGAACAGGGAAATATTCCATGGGTCCATTAAGTGGTTATTACAAACATGCAGTAGACTTATATTACGAAAAACAAGAATGAGGTCGTGGCCTGCGGGGAAGGTATGCACAAAGAATGCACATTTGGTCCGCTATTTAAAACATTGCAATAAACATGTGCTGAATAATATTTTGATCATTTTTTAGGTACTGGGCCTGTTGCCTTATTGGCTGCTGGGCTGCCGGCCATCTATCTATAGGCCAGGCCAGTGCCACACCCTGCTTGTTTGGAGAGGAGGGAGGCCCAACTGGCAACTGCAGCAGCGGCATCTCCTTCCTTCCATCGGCGGTCGGCGCCTCGGCCGCACGCCGCCGCCGCCGCCGCCGCCAGCAGGGGAGGCGAGGGGTTCTCCGCGCCGCTGGTGGCTGACACACCCTGCCGTAGGAGCTGCTCCACCTCCGCGGTCCGTTAGGCGCCACTCCACCCGCCCGTTCTCCACTCTCCAGGCTCTGCTCGAGGCTGCGCCGCCCGACATCGACGACGCCCTCACGCACGACGCCCGAGCGGGAGCAGCCGAGCCTAGTGCCAGCGTGGCTGCGTATTTCCGCGGCCGCCCGACGCCACGACCGGCCGGCGCCGTGACGGGCGACGCCGGCACTCCACGACGGCGGACGGCCACAGCGGCACAGGAGCCATCCCCAATCGGCAAATTCCCTCACGGCGACTGGTGTGTAGTCTACTCCATCTCCATCCGCTTTAACCCTTCGTCGTGATGCTTTAATGGACCAGATCATTACTGGTTAGTTAAACTAAATTGTTGGAGGAAATGTGGAGTTGGTACCATGTTCCTATACTGCTCCATTTATCTTTGTTAGGATGCGATCTATATTTCCCCTTGTTCCATGCTCCTGAAAGCTGGTACTCTCAAATCATGCCGGTGATAATGCTTCTTTTGAGTTCTTTATCAAATTATGACAACACAGCTTGTAAATGTTTGGTCTTGCCCAATTGTTAGGCTCTGGAAGAGGTAGAGAAGAACATCTCATCCTTGATTAATTATTGTAAGGCCCGGAGCTGGAGCGGCACGCGGATTCTTTGTGCTGGTTTCGCGGCGTGATTAATTATTTCAGACTCAAACCGCCAGCCCAGTAGCCCACGTCCCTGCTTTGGTCCTTGGCGGTGGCCGGCGGGCCGCTGCTGGTCCGGTGAGCCTCTTGTGTTCGGCTGGAAGCCGTGCAGCTCCGCGCGTAGGCGCAGCCACAGCATAAGCCTCTGCACTTCAGGCCTCCAGGTGAGCCCCTACCCCTCTCTCATGCTTGGATTGGTTGATTGATTCCACAGCAACATAGATTTCTCCAACTGAATCTCGCACTGAGATAGTACATCATTAGCTAGATTCTGCTGCCATCTGTGCGAGACCCCCACTTGATTTCACTCCACAAGCTTGCGACGAATCCAAACTAAAAAAAGTTGTCAATGTCATCCCCTTTTACTATTGCGTGCTCTTTAAATCGTTGCTATGAACCAAGTCTCATGCCGTGTCGTCAGCTTATGGATTTGCCAGGTCCGAGATGGAAGAAGGGCAAGGACGGCAAGGACTTTGCAGCTCTCGCAGCGGCCAATCCCATGTCGAGGATAGTTGCTGAGCTCCAGGCTTCACTGAGGGACTCACAAGCCGTGGCGATATTATCAGTGAATGGCGGGGATGCGATTCTTGCGGTAGGACCACACCAAGCCGCACTTCTGAACCGCGCCGCCTTTGGCCAGGCTGTGGGAAATGCAGGAGAGGAGAGGCAATGGTTCCAGCTAGGCCCCGAGGAGGTGTTCTTCCTTTGCCATGCCCTCAGGTGCATCGCAGTCGATACGGAGAACAAGAAGCAGATGGGTGAAGGGGACCTGTGGGATCTCTTGAACTCCATCTCAGAGCCATTCCCGGAGATGTACAAGGCGTATGAGCACCTTAGATTCAAGAATTGGGTTGTGAGGTCAGGAAAGCAGTACGGTGCAGATTTTGTAGCTTACCGTCATCATCCGGCACTTGTACACTCGGAGTTTGCAGTAACTGTAGTTCCAGAAGGCAAAGCATTTGGCACCAGATGTGGCCCCTTGCAGGTGTGGTCTAATCTACTCTCCAAACTTCGGGCTTCTGGCAGTGTGGCCAAGACATTACTTGTTCTCACCATCAGCACCGAGAACAAGTGTGGGTCCTCAGATTGTTTGGAAAAGATGATTGTTCATGAGAGGACTATCACGAGATGGATACCGCAGAAGTGCCGCGAGCAACAAGACAAACCGTGCAGAGAAGAAGCAAGCAGGGAAGAACAAGACGATACAAGAGAGGGTGTAGTATTTAGCTATTGGGGTGTAATATTAAGCTTTACAATTCTTTCTAGCTTACTTGTCTACAAGCTCAAATTTTGACTGAAGAGCTTAATATTTATGTATACTCATGTTGGCAAACGTGAATTTTTCTGTCTTATTGAATCCTATGATTTTACTATGTGATCCTCGTTGAAGTTTCTAAGATATCCTGGCTAATATCATCGTATGTCTGCACTTGACTGCAGATTGCACAAGAATATTTGTATTGTTGTCTCTTGGTAAATGTTTTCAGGCCTTCAAGACCGCTATGGGCTAGCATTTATGCACTCCGGTCTGGTGGGACAGAAAAGTTCTATCTGCATGACCGATACTACTGGAACATATTGAAAAAAATGAGGTACACCGGATGCATTTCTTTATGCATATTCTATAATTTCAGTACCTTAAATAGGTACTAGCATCTACAATTGAGTTAGGTTACAGATTAACCTTTAGTACAACAACTCTCAACATTTAATAGCTTGCTAAGATCTGGAGTAAACAGGGCCAAGAAAATTGATCTGACTTGAAGTCTGTATCTTTTTAATAAAAAATCAACCTTTTGATTGATAGTTTTTTTCCTTCAAGTCACAAATCTGCTTACAATAAATAGTTTAATCGGTATCATTTGGGGATCTTAGATCACCGTGAAGGTGATTATGGAAAGAATGACATTCACAATTGCATCTGCTTCATCTCTGTATTTATTTGAGGCTGCCAGCTTTTCGAGTTCGACCCTTAATCTATCTGGTAATTCACCGTGTGATCCTTCCATATACCACTCTCGAGGTACTTCTCGTACAAGCTAGCTTCACCATCATAGTTCACTGATAAAACTGCTGTGCTTCGTGTCCCATAGAGCCCCTTCACCAAAACAGAATTATGTGAGATGATTTTCACAAGTTCATTTCTGAAGTATTTGATACACAAATATTAATGAGAGGCCAAATGATATAGTTTTTCAACTAGTTGAATTCTGAATGTAACTGTAACTGGAATCATGTCAGAGATTGTTTTCTCACTTGGTCAGTTTGCACCTCGATGAAAATGGAGCTCAGACCATGCTCCCAGTTGGGATCACAACCAGTGTTTGGCAGTGTATCTTTGTCAGCCTTTGTAGTGTCAGTCATTAGCCTCTCAACTATATCCTTCACTTCAACCTCATCATCACCATGCTTCATAAGAAGCTCCCTGAAGTTTTTGCCAAGGCGAATTGCCTACAAGTGCATACATAGCAATGAGAGAGAAAAAATCCCTTCAGGTACCAACACACTGTCTTCATGAATAACGGTCTAACATCTTGGTAGGATGAATGGTCCCTAAGAGACAGAGTAGCTTGCAATAATGCAATATCATCTTATCTTACTTCTTGCACATGCTATGCTATAAATTGAGTTAAATGCATTGTTGTTTAAGTACTTCAGATGGTTCAGCTGTAGCTTTCTCACACTTTTCTCCCAGCTCAGTGTTTGCTTTGTGATCCATAGTTTCAGGGCATCTAAAGACAAAATCATTAAAATCACACCTCATGCATTCAGCATTTCTAGATGTGCACCAACATATCCTACCAGCTATATCAAATAAGAGCATTCTATGGATTTTATCTGCAAGGCATTCTGAGAGTTTTATCTATCTACAAATTTTGAGTTGAACATGAAAAAGCTGTGCTTACCTTCTGCCAAGGGCTATCTAGCCTTGCATTGGACAGCACATGGAGTCCTGGTGAGACGAGTTGAATTGTCGTGGGCTGCCCCTTGGGCCGGTTTGACACATAGACCATAATATTTGTGGTTAGATCAGCTAGTATGAGGTTGAAGCCATTGTATTCATCAGCTTCTTCTGCCACTTCAGTTGCAACTTCAAGTGGGCTCTTGTTGCTCTGCACGGTGCATACGATTATGCTTGCTCTTGTGGAGAAATGATACGTCGAAGATAATTTCATGGTAATAAATCATAATTTTTTCTTACAATACAGACTATAGTTCTCAGTTGTATTAGAATGAATGTTTTCAAAGGTAAAGTTGTGGTTTCTACTGGGAATGGGGTATGCATATGTGTTTCTATGTGCACTGTCTACTGTCTATTCCAATCACTGTCAGAACAAAGGAAAGTCAGATAGTGATTGAATCAGCTGCTAAGGGTCGATAGTGATAAGAAAAAGATATTGGGAAACACCAACTTGGATTGTACTTGAAAGGGATATATCTTCCTCTGCATCACCTCAGCCATTGGATATAGACTTCAATCAACTTGAATGATCTAGGGGAAGCTTTTGGTATGTTTTGCTATATACCTGCAGGTACCTGAGGGGCAGGTCTCCCCTAGTTCGTGCGCCGGGCATGGCATCTGGCTCAAGCACATTGGTCAGGAATGCGAGCCTGCCATCCTTGGTGCACCCCATCCATGTTCCTCCACCAAGCACATCCCTGCCTCCAAGAATCTTCTTTGAGCCTTCTCCCCACCATCCTACTGCCTTTGTAGGCCTGCATTAGTTTGTCAAGGACAACAGAGAAGCTCTGAAACTGAGCACCCAGCAGACAGCACTGTTGTTTTGCAGGGTTAACCTTTCTATAGGTTTCTCTAATAGCATTTTGCTTATGAAAACTGGTGATTGAACAATATTAACAAGCATGTAAGGGGAGTTTGCATAGCATATAAGTGAATATGCAACTCGGGAGGGAAACCGGTTACTCAATTTCAAACCAGACCTCATACAGCAGAGTTATCACATCCAGATTGGGTACTGCAAACATCAATAAAACCAAGTAAGATCATGTACCTGCTGTGGAACTCATCTCTGTTGAGCAGGAGCAGGAGCTGGTGCACAGGGTGAGCTTGCCAAATCCATGCAGCTATGCACATGGCTTCAGGTGTTTTCTACTCCTTAGCTGGTTGTAAGTAACTCGCTTGTTTCGCAACTATATCTTTTGTGTTTGGCTGATGATTCTCTATGCGCATGCCTCTGTATTTATAGGGAGAAGGTTGGAAGGAGAGCGAAAGCACAAGGAGCCCACAGAGTCTTCGCATTATTGGCCGCCAACCAGGTGCTCTGCAGTCTGTCATTCTTCTGTCAGAGTTCCATCCTGTTCAGTTACCTGGTTATATTACTTCCCATGTGAGTTCCTGATTAGGGCCCCCTTCCTTACCACTGACGTCTTCTATATCTGGTGAAATATTTAGTACTTCATCTCAGGACAGCTCTAGTTTGGCCCATCATTTGTTCCTGAGATACTGTTAACCATAGTACATGTGTAAAAAAAAACAGCAACTGAGCTACTGTCAGTTAGATGGGATTCTAGCAGCACCCCACCTGAAAACAGGCAGCAGCACTCTGCTTTCCTCTGTTCTGACTCGTGATTGGAGTGTTGTTGCTTCTGCAGGCCCCGGGAACTCATCCATCTCTCAACAAAACCAGGGGCGTGCTGGATTGGGATAAACAAAAGCGGTAAACAACGACCTGATCTTTCGAAGCAATATATGACCCCTGTTTCCGTGTATGATCAACCAGGGGCGTGGGTAGTTGGCTGCGGTGGCTCACACGTGTCGAGCTCCAAGAATAGCATGGCCCGGCCTCGCTACACGGCGGTTTTCAGGCACTCGTCATCTACTCTATCCGTTTCCAGGTACGATGTCATTTCTGTTCATGTTTATCCCCTCCTGTGATAGATGTGCTACCAATTCATAAAAAACATCAGCGGCGCGTGCATCTCTTAGAGATGACAGTCACAAGGTTTTCTTGTGGTAACATAGACGCCGCCGTTGTTTAGAATTAAATAACCTGTAGGTGCCGTCATGGTACTGACATATCAGGCCATAGGCCATACAGTGTTTAAAAGGATACAGTGTTCATAGTTCCTGATAGAGCTTCCGTGCATGAGATGCCATACCAACTAATAAAGCTCTTAAAGTAAAGATCATTGTTACCATTATGTTTAACTAAACTTGATGGCCAACAGCAAAGTCTAAGATATCATGTGAAGCTTTATGCAAAGTCAGGATATTTGGTTTCTGCGGACCTTTTCAGGGGGCCGTGGTCGGCCGTGGTCCTGCGTTTGGTAAGTGCTTAGGACGATGGATTTGGGTAAGTTGGTGACTCCATCTCACTTATTGGTTTACATGGAGAAGAATAGATCTCACTTATTTGGTTTACATGGAGAAGAATAGTCATCCCGCACTTGTTGGTTAGATATTTTTAGTGTAATTTTCATATGGTGGCTGTCCACCATTTATCTGTCTCATCAATATGTAAGAAGTCACGCCTTGTCCATATTTTGCAGAAAAGGTGTTATTAAGTTACAGTTCTAATAAGATAGGATTCTGCATTGTTTTTTCTGCATGCTGCGTCAGAAATTAGCAACAACTAAGGGTTTGTTTGTTTGGTAAAACTCCATCTGATTCTCATTCTCTATGGGAGCTGATTCTCTGAGAGAAGTGATTTTGTGGCTGAAAGTGATTCTCTAGCATAAACTTTTAAAATCACGATGAAGAATCACTCCACGTAATCAAGAGAAGCTACTTTTTCCGGCTCTCAGCCTTTTAGTTCATTTCAGAGAATCATTTTACAGAATTAGCAGAGAATCACTTCTCCCAGAAAAACTGCTTGGCAGAACTCCTGCTGGAATCAACAGAGAATCAGTTCTGGGAGCTCTGTCAAACACACCCTTAATTTTGTGTTTTTTTTAGCTTAGCTTCTCATTGTGAAAAATAAGGATGGAATGGAAGTAGCTAAAACATTTATTGTGGGGCAGCAAAATTAGAAGGGCAATAACACAAGTGCTCATAGGTTGGGGGTCACTCCAACCTACCATGTCGGCACCCAATTACTACTCTTGTCACCATGCCCGATGATGCACGCTACCGCTTTGCCAATAACCAACAACAGCATTTCCTGCCAACTAGCCAATGTACCTTCTGTGATTGCTACCATAATGGTCTAGAATGCATGGATGCGCCTATTCTATTCTATTCTATTTCTACACTGTATTCTAATGTATGAAACTGCGGCAAAATTCCATGGAAGCAGCCCGCTCATTTTTGCCGGTTTTAAAGCCACAAAAAAGTGGGTGAGATTTACAACCAGAAGCACTGTACAGTAGTTGTCATCCAATTCATAATCATGACATGTAGGAAGGGACATCACATATGGCGTATTGTCTTTTGGAGATTATTACAATGGCATAGTGAGATTACAATGGCATTGTGGTGATCATCATGTCTTCCTGCTATAATAATAGGCTTTTGCAACCATCCTATTCGGCCCATGTACTTTGCAAGAAAATGGGGCCGTCTTTACGTGGTGGGCTCTTAAACTGGCTGAAGAATTTGTATGTACTGGGCCGTGTGAAGTTGCAAGGAGCATCTAGGGGCCCACGAGTTGCAGAATGAAATGGTTCAATTTTTTTCTGAAGTCACTAGAGAAGAAAAGCCCACGCCTTCTAACTAAATAGCAAGCAGGCACCTGAAATTTGGAAAGATTCAGTGGCTACCACCGGTGGACGGATTAGGGCTTTGGGTTACTCGGGTTTGCTGTTATAGCTGCCGAGATTACACAAAGGGGAGGACTAAAAAAAGAGAGGTTGGAGCAACACCACCAATGCTCGTACTCAGGTTCCTACTCAAGTAAGGTTCAAGGGTCCAGCAGTGTTCCTACACGGATCTCTACTCTATTATGTTTGTTTGTTTCTTTCCCCAATCTGCTTCGCGCGCTCGCACGAACTCCGTTCTTGCCTGTGCAACCTCCACTAAATCTCGACGAGCACGTGGTGGCCTGAGCGCCGCCCTGCTACCAATGCCGGTGCATGTAAAGGAGCAGGCGGCCTAAGCTCGGGCGGATTCGCCACCGCCCCAAGAATAGGACAGAATCAACTATTCGAATCCGTGCCTAACCTCGGCTGCGGCGGACCGCTCCTACCCATGGCTGATACTCCATGGCACTTGCCCAACATCGGCTCGAGGTACTTCGCAGGCAAATCAAGTGCCACCCGGGCTCTACAAGGTCCTTGCCGCCGCCCGGGCTTGATTCGCTCCGATTCAGAGCCGTGTTTCCTCCGATTCAGCACGAGCAGCTTGACCGGCAGCTGTAGCGTGAGCACTTGGGGAGCAGCCTGCCGCCGCCGCCGCGGCGGCGCAAGCGCAAGAAAGATCTCCGCAGCTGACATACTTCCGTACCTCTATGACCGACGGCTAGAGGGGAGCCGTGCGGGCGGTGGGGGAGAAAGAGGAGCCGAAGAGAGAGGAGGGGGCCAGGGAAAAAATAAATAAAAGGAAAATGATGATACAATGATAGGTGGGTCCTAAATAAGTTGGGGTTGATGAGTAGAAGCTGTTGCTTGGAGTTTATGATGATAACGTTGGTGGCGAAGCTGCAGAGGCAACTTGGTTGAAACCTTGGCCCGCGGGTCTGACACAAGGTTAGAATCCGAGCTCTTCCAGAGTGGTATCTCACTGATGGCTCGGGCCCCCCCGGAAGGGGGCCTTCTTCGCCTTCCACCTAAGCTGCGCAGGAAAGGCCCAAAGCCAATCCCAGGGAACAGTAAAGCTTCATAGGGTCTTTCTGTCCAGGTGCAGGAAATCGATCACCCACGGGTCTTTGGGGGCTAAGGTTGGTCCACGCACGGGTCTTGGAGCACCAGGCATCCACCAATGCCGTTTCAGTGATACATTCATGTACTTTGCCCCCTTCCATCGAGGTGAATAAGGTCCTGTTTGTTGAGTTTTAGCTTTCCAAACTTTCGAGCAAGCTGGCTTTTAGCTTTTGCTCCCTAGAAGGGTGGCTTTCTGAAAGCTGGTTTTTGGAAAGCTAACACCGTTTGGCAACCTAGCTTTTGAAATGGTGGGATGGAGTGTCTGTTCTGTAGGGTCCACATGTTAGGCTTTTCTTCAACCTTGGATGCCGGCCGGATCTGTTGGCCTTTGCCCTTGCTCGACGGCTGCAAGGCAAGACCGACGGGGAGAAGGAAGGGGCGGAGCGGCCGGAGGTGAGACCGATGGAGGAGGGGACGCTGGGGAGCTCCGCGCTCCTATAGCGGTGCAGCGCCGGGCGTCAGAGGGGTCGAGAGGGGCGGCGGGCGAGATTTGGCGGGAAGGAGGGGTGCTGCGCCAGCGGGGGAGATTTGGAGTGGAGGAGCTCCCCTGCGGCCCCACCCCTGCCCCTGCGCTCCTCCGCGCCGGCTAGGAGCCGTAGCCGAGCTCGCCCCATCCCCTCCCCTGCGCTCCTCCACGCCAGCAGGAAGCGACCTGGCGGAGTAGGAAGGCGCGTCGGCCTGGCGGAGCAGAGGGGCGTCGCCTGCGCGGAGCGTAGGGGTGCGTCATCTGGGCGGAGGAGGGGCGCACACCGGTCATGGCTCAGGCACCACAAGACCGGAGGAGAGGGAGACGACGCAGATGGAGATGGAGCCGAGGAAAGAAAAATGACCGGTTCGCAACATAAACGATGTCAGATGAGTAATTTTCGCAACTTTAACGTAGAAAGCTGCGGAAAGCTCATAGTTCACTGCTTCTGAGCTTTCCATATAATCATAACGTCCGTGGACTTTTAACTTTCGAAAAGAGCTGACCGTTTGTTTGAGCTTTCCACCTTCTGCGATGGAAAGCTGCTGGAAAGCCGGATCGGATGAGGTACGACAATCTCACCGATCTCCCTATTTTCTCAAGATGAGAGAACAAGTACTTATCACATACACGTGAGCATATGTGTTGATGCCAACTACATCACACAATGCTGATTCCACCGGCCAATCACATGGAAGCATATGCATGAATGCATGATGATTATAGAATAAAGAAATCAAAGAATGAATGAACAAACAGTTGGTTAGCTTTTTGTACACATTTTTGCCAATCCGCTGCAACAAGAAAGGCATGTAAGTATGCATGTTCACATGGAAGTTACACCTCCTCCTACGACCTAACAAAAAAAATACACCAACGAACTCGATCTGTCTGTTGAAACAATATAATTAATTGACCTGATCTATTTTTGTATAACCTGTACCTTTCTGTGTCTGATGCTGAATTAGTAGTATGCCTACTGCTGCTATGAGCTGCTGTAATGAGTTGGCGGTCCGAGTGGCCGAAGCTTGTTGCTGCTGAATCCAACACCGAACCACCCCCGGGTCACGTCCCGGAGCAAGTTGTCCTCCACGTCGCAGAACTTGTGCGCCCACCCGGCCGGCTCGACCGCCTCGAACCCTAGGCCTGGCGTCCTGTCCTTGGAGCCATGGTTCACCGGGTCCGTCCAGTCCGCCACGTAGGTCGACACGCGGCGGCGGAACTTCACCTTGAACTCGTCCCAAGCTTGGTACTTGTAGTGGTTCACTCGGGCTTGCCGAGACCGCTCCCACCTCAACTCCGGCCGGAGCTCGAAATGGTGGATGGAGTTGATCAGTGACGGGTCCACGGCGTCGAGCCGGACGAGCGACTTGTGCCGCTCCTCCGCTCGCCTCCGGCAAGTGTAGCCCTGGGTGACTCCCTCCTCGGGGTGCTTGGTCTGGCCCGAGGGTCCGAAATCCTTGCAACCTAGTGTCACCTGCCCGACATCCGGCTCGACGGCGGCGACGATGGAGCGGAGCATGGATTTGGTCGGCTTGCTTGATGGAGCCCAGCTCGGGGAGAAGATGAACTCGTCGACGTCGACGAACGCCATCCACTCGCAGGAATCTCGGTGCACGGCGGCCGCGTAGGAGAAGCCGGCCTCCTGCGTCTTGGGCCAGGGCCAGAGGTGCGTGGAGACGTGGAAGCCGGCGGAGTTGAGCTGGCGCACCTGGCCCTCCAGGTCGTCCTGGCTTCCGTTGTCGTAGAGGAAGAAGCGGTCGACGCCCACGGCCGCGTGGTACGCCACCCACTCGCGCAGGAACTTGGCCACATCGCGGACCATGGTGCACGCGCACACCGCGACCTTCTTGTTCTTCTCGTCCGTCGGCGTAGGGGATGGAGGGCTGTAGGTCGCCATGGAGGGGATGGGCTCGCCGTCCGCGACGGCGAGCGTGACGCGGAGGTCGTCGGTCGTCGTGGTCGGCGGGGGCGGGCAGCGGAAAGACCTGCTGCGCCGAGGTGGACGCCGGGAGCGAGGCGACGACGCTACCGGTTGCGTTGTTATTATCGCGGTAGTAGACGCAGCGGATGTAGGAGGCGTTGCGGTTGACACCCTGGCGCGGGTTGACTCCCTTGGCGAGGACGAGCACGTCGCCGGTGCCGTGGAGCGCGACGGCGTCGTAGACGAGGCGGCCGCTCCAGCGCAGCAGCATCAAAGGCGGCGTCGACTGGGATTCGGAGGATTGGTCGTCGGAGGAGGTCATCGAGGTCGCGATCAGCCTCGGCGCGCGGAAGGGCTTGTGGCGGCGCTCCGGCCTGGGCATGTCGCAGGTGTATGCTCGGCGGCCGGACGCGGGCATCCTCCCGAGCGATCGAGCCGGGGACGCCGCCCCGCCTGGGAAGGCGCAGGTGGCGTTGCCCCCGGCCGGGGCGGGGGCGCCGGGGCGGAGCAGGACGAGGACCTCCCAGTCCGGGAGCAGGACGGCGTCCGGTGGGTCTCCGTGGTAGGCGGGCGTCGACGTTGCTTCCCGGACGGCGCGCAGGGTGAGGCGCTTACTATTGCTGCTGCTGCTGCTGGTGCGCGGCGGCGGTACGAGTAGGGCGCGCGCGGGCGAGGACGAGGAGACGGAGGAGGCGTAGTGCTGTGCCGGGGTGGAGGTGAGGAAGGCGAGGAGCGCGGCGGCGGCGAGGGCGAGGAGGAGGAGCAGGCGCAGCGCCCTGCCGCGGCGGCGAGGGGAGGGCGGCGACTGCATGGCGCCGGGGTTGGCGTGCGAGATTGCAACAAGACAGGCGATACGGGCGGAGTCAGCGGCGGCTGTTTATACGCGGAGTAGTTATGGTTGTTGAATTGGATACGCGGGGGGCGATCGGAGTCGGAGATGATGATCAAAGGTTTGAATTCGACGCGAGTTTGTTATATGGAAAGAAGGTTCCTTTTCGAATTCATTCATACGGCTGGGAGCTGGAGTCCGATTCGAAACAACGCGGCAGCGATGATGATGCAAAGCAGCATGCACACAAGAGCGGTGCGGTCACGGTCAGAGGCAGAGCACACGGCAAAGGAAACTCCAGCCAAGGCGACATGAGCGACGCATGCTCTAGCTAGGAATGTTCCTTGCTTGCTCTCACGATCGCTTCGCTTGCATTGGTCCACGATTCAGCGGCCTGCTCGCAGCCAGCATGGAATTTAATAATTTTTCATTGTCGGTTCATATTCAAATTTCTTCCACCACATCTTTTCTTCAACGATCGTGTTGACGCGGCATCTTTGAGTGTTAACATGCACAATGAAGTTCGCCTTGATCGATTTTGATTCTCTAACTTGCTGAAGGAAAGTCACTGTACTGCACTCCCACAATATAGCAAGGGATCCAGCCCGAGCCTAGTCCGAACTGTTAAACAAACGATGTAACAGATAGCATGAGTTGCAACCGGTCAGGAGATTGAATTGTTGTTATTCTAGAGATAGGGCTCTTGTAAACCTTTCTTTGTATATATATATATATATATATATATATATATATATATATATATATATATATATATATATATATATATATATATATATATATAATCATATGTGTCATGTTTGATGCATCTATTAATACGAAGCCGTCATCGACCCAAGATAGGGTGTTGACATTCCACCCTTCCGCACCTCTGATTTCTACGTGGTAATCACAGCTTTGGTCAAAAACAGCTAAACATATCGGTGTTATATATTGTATTACAAAAAATATGCATGCCGCGCACGACGAGAGGGTGAAAACAAACGTACTAATAAAGTTTGGTGGAATCTAATTCTCGTGTGTGCATTGCAATGCTGTCGTAGTTTGCCTGCTTGGGGAGTAGAACAAATTACTATACTCCCCCGTGAAGCAAAGTACTATACTAAGAGCCACACGATTACTAATGAACGTGCGTACGTCACAAGATATGGCGAATTGCCTCTGCATGCAGCTCGTTCGGCGTACGTTGTTCTTCACTAGCTTGTTACTGACTTACAAAAAAACAATGTTATTCCTCGATTGATATCCATGTCCCCATGCCAATATACCACTGCGAACACTACATCAGAAACGATTTGTGCTCTCACAGGCAAATTAGCGCGCTGGCGGGCGTGATTGGCACCCGCCAGCACAAAGCTTCGGCGGGCCGGCAGGGGAGCACCCGCCAGCACTGGTGGGCGACGCAAGCACCCGCCAGCACTGGTGGGCGACGCAAGCACCCGCCAGCACAGATCGTCCCATCTATGCTGGCGGTGAGCTTAGATGACCCACCAACACATATTTTATTATCTCATAACTTACTGTAAAAGGGTAGAGTATATTCAAGCCATAATACAATATAACCAGTTTTGATAATAGTGCAAGTTATTACATCAATAATTAAAAGTCCTAGAGAGACAGTAGCAGTACGAATGTTACATATCTCACGGCTCGCCTCCTTAGAAATGTCATGAATGAAGTTTCGGCATCTGCAACGAGCTGCTACCCATATTTTATGTCATGTAATGATCAGGCAAATTAAAATATTAGCACGCCTAAATTGATCATTAGCCCAGCAGTGTTAGTCCGCCCAGTTGGCCACTTATTGGATTGGATGCTACGTAGAGTAGCTCCTGCACTACAAGACGAGACCTAGTCTCTCTCCACCTGCACAATTCCTCCTCAGCTTGTTAGGTTGATTTTTTCTTTTCTTTTTTAAGAAAATTCTACGTTTCAAATTATAAGTCATTTTAACTTTCTTAAGAGTCAAAATATCTCAAATTTGATCAAATTTATACAATAAAGTACTAACATTCATAATACCAAATAAGTACCATTAGTTTTTTCATTAAATATATTTTCATAGTATATCCATTCGATACTATAAATTTTTATGATCCTCTCTATAATTTTGATCAAACATAAGATTAATTTGACTTTCTAAAAAATTAGAATTACTTATAATTTAGAACGGAGGTCAAGCCTGCCTGCCGTCGCCTGCACCAACTGATCGTTTTGGGTTGCTTCATTGGTTTTTCCTTTTCCTTTTTTTTTTCTGGGATTTTTTTTTTTGGTAGTTGGTGCGGCCTGGGCCTTCTTTCCGAGCGGGGAGAGCAAGCAGAGCGGCCTGCTGGGCCTTCTCTTGGGCGATGACGCCATGGCATTCATGGTTATATATAGCTTACCAGCAGAGAGGTTCCCAGTTGTTCCTGCTTCTTCTCATTCCTTCCTCTGCTACAGTTGAGAGGAGGCGAAAAGCAGGCGACGCTTCCGGAGCCGATTTTCTCCGTTTCCCCTCCACTTCGGTGGCCGGTTCGGTGCTGGAGAGGATGGGGAACGGGGATTGAGGTGGCTGGTGTGTATATAGTCCTACGTAGTTTAGGTCCAGGCGGCGTTCGTAGGGTGGAGGCGGCGCTGCGTCTATGGAATAAGCGTCTCCAGCTCCTTTTCCGCCTCACTGGTGTGTGCTCCAGTACCAGCGAAGAGATGCTGAGGTGTGACCTTGCTGGATCTGGAGACCTAGGGTTTGCTTCAGAGCTCGTCGGGTTTTCTTCTTCTCCCTTCCTCATCTCCGACGGCGGCGATGCAAGTCTTTCCGGCGGGAGCCTTGGGAGGACGTCTACCAACGTGCCGAGAAATCGGGTTGGATTTTGTTTCCCAACTGTTTTGGTGGTTTTGTTTCCCTTCGGGTTGTGTCGTGGTCCGGTGAGCTGGGGTTGATGGTAGTCCTTGAGGTGCCAGATCCCTTGTCTCCCAGCGATGCGATAGCCGGCAGCCATCTTCTTTAGCTAGGACGTTCAGCGATTATAGAGCATGTTGATGTGTTCGATGTGCCGTTCTCAGAGGCAATCAAAAACTGTGAAGTTCCATCATCGGGAAGGAGGTCAGCTAGCTGCAAACTCGGAGTGTCTCCTCTCCAACCTTTGGTGCGACGGGAGTGCGTCGTGTGGCTACTCCGACCGCCCACGACGAGGACAACTGGAGGATCTTGCAAGGATTAGGTTGTAATTTTCTTTTCTTCAAGGGTGTCTTTGTAAGAGTTGCAACTAAATTATTAAACAAAATGCATGGTTATATATTTGATCGGGGTTGGGAGCTCTTATCGTTTGTTTTTAATTTTCTTTTTCATATTTAGTATCATCAAGTGTCCAGAAGGGAGGTGAGTCAAAAGGAACAAGTTGGTAGATGCTAAACTGAAAACTTGATAATCCAGGAACACATTTTGCCTGCTGATTTAATTTGCGCGCAATATAATTGCTATGTCAGTTGAAATGAGCTTATTTTGACCGGGGCGGCGACGGCGTCGGCGGCGTCGCAACAAGAAGGGCTGCTGCTGCTTCCCGGCGCCGTTCGGTCTCGGCGGCCCTGTCGGCATCGCGGATTCTGGTTTTGAATTCGCTGAACTCTTGCCACGCGCGCGCTCTGACGTTGCCGCCGCCGCCCGTCTCCGGGTTGCCCTGCCGCCCCAGCGTGGGCAGGCCGCGGTGCGCGATGTACTGCGCGTCCACCACCCCCATCTGCTCCTCGGGGTCGTCGACGCACCTCCAGAAGTTGAGGTCCAGCCCCCACCCGTGGATGAGGTCGTTCTGCACCATGTACCACGCGCACGCCCACGCCTTCCTCGAGAACACGGGCGCCATCACCTCCACGAAGCCGCTGCATGGCCGGCGGTGCACGTCGGGGCAGTTCCCGGGGCCCCCGGTGGTGTTCTTGTGGACCTCGCTAGTGTTGTTGCTCCTCCGGGTGGTGATGTCGTAGGTCTTCTTGCCCCGGGTGATGTCGAGCCCCGGCTGCGAGATCTCGAGGCCGTGCTCGCGGACGATGCGGACGTACTCGGTGGCGTCGAAGAAGTCGACGGCGAGGTCCTCGTCCCAGAGGAAGACGTAGTCGTAGGGCGCCACGACGCTGGGGTGGAGGAAGCGCTTGGCGTACCACCACTTGGCCTGCTTCCGGGCGCTCACGTGGATGGCGTCCTTGGACCACGCGAACTCGTCGTCCCACTCCGTCGTGCGGCCGTCGTAGTGGAAAAGCATCACGTCGAACTCATCCGAGAACTACATAGCATCGTTCATGGATGATCACTTGAGTTCTTCTGAGACTAGGACAGTTGAAAGAAAGTAGCAGCTAGAAACATGGTCATCAGCACGAGATTCTCACTTAATAACCCTATGTACGTACCTTGTGAACTGTGGCGTTGACATTGGCTTTCTCACTGAGCCCTACTGTCATCGTCAGGAGGTACTTGCGCACGGGAGTGTCCTGCATGCATTGCATGCTCAGAATGAAGAGAGCTGCTGAGGAGGATGTCAAGATAGATCAGGAACGGAACGAAGGAATTACCTGCCGCGGGTCTCCCCAGAGGCGGCGCATGTGGAGATCGGACTCTGAAACTACGATGTTGGGAGGGAGCCTCTCCGCGCCTGTCGGCTTTATGATTGCTGGCGAAGTGGCATTTGGGTGCACGACGGCGGGAGCAGTAGTAGCCTTCCCCTCGGTTGCTGCTGCTGTATTGTTGTTGTTGTTGTTACCGACGACCCAGAATCTGCTTAGCATGCCGGTGGCCCTCAAGGTGGAGTTGGCGGCATCACCACCACCACCACCACCATTCCAAGGGAACACATAGCAAGGAAGCTGTACATGTCGTCCAAACAATCAATGGTCATGTACTGCTGTGGGTCGTTAGCTAGTATGACAGAGATCGATCGATTACACACCGTATACGCGCATATAGTACGTACCTGTGGTGCCATCTGTAGAGGAAATGAAATGCCAATGAAGAAGCCGAATGTCGCCGCGGACAGAGCCGTCAGGATGGGATTTGCTTTCTTCATCTCTCTCTGCTCTTTATTATTCATCTCTCTCTGGTCTCTGCTCTTTATACTGTCCACCATGCATGGACATGTGTGTATATATAGCTAGCCTCTGAGCTGTGGAGTACAGGTAGAAAGGAGGAGTGGTGGTGAAGCAGCAAGAGTAAAATGTATCTCATGCATCACGTACGTACGCTGACTATGTACAGTACGTACGTAACTTGTACAGATGAAAAAGCAAATTAGACTTGCAGCCAAAGTTTTTCCAGAGCTGACTCCTTGGTAGAGGATTCGTACGTGCTCCCTAATTAAGCTACAAGTAGCACATCTTTTATTTAATTTGTCCTGACATGCAATGCATATATGTGTGTGTTCGCAGTAGTGGATGATGGGCATTACTCATCTGCTAATAGCTGCCTATAGTTTACTAATGCAAGTAGCATTATTATTGCTTTATTGTTTAGTTGAATTTGCGGATATACGAAGCAAAAGAATCGCGTGCATTATATTGCTACTTGAGAATAATATATATACAATGAGACATTGAGACCAGCTTAGCATCCAATACGGTATGTCCGATCTGGATATGTATATCCATCGCACAGGCCCCAAGGTCAGCGCCAACCAGTCATGCATGCATGCGTGGACATGGCATGCATGTGCATTAAGCAAGCAATACAGACACACGTAGTTATTTAATTTAATATATGCATCATATATAACCAAACAAAAACTTGAGCATCATGTGGTGATCAATATTATGCAAGTACTCTGATGTTTAAAGCAACACAACGTAGTTCTATATATTGATAAGGCATTATGGGTGCTTTTAGTTGGACTTTTCAACCTACTTTTGCTTTTGCAAAAGTTAAAAGCTAACCAAAAAGTTTAAAAGCTCTACGTGCTTTTGCTAAAAACTATTTTTATTCTAATACAAAACCAAAAATAAATTTACCTGCTTTGAAGTGCTTTTGAGATAAAAAATTACCAGCTGCTACGAAGGTAACTGTTCTTTTTTCTCCCGGTGTTTCTCCCGACACCGTCCGCTCCTCCCCGCACAACCGTAGCCTCCTTCGCGCGCCGTCCTCGGTGGCCCGTCGCCCGCCGCCCCCGTCGCCGGCCGCCGGCCTGCCATCCGCCGCCCCCGGACGCCCGCTGCTCACCGCCCGCGGCACCCCGCCCCCGGACGGCCGCGTCCTCGATGAAGGCAGCCGAGCTCTTGGCGCTCTACGGCGCCTCGGCCAACCCAATGCTCCCGCTGCTCTCCGTCCAGCACGTTCGCTTGCTCTAAGCCTGTTCCACAGCGCCAGGGCTTGCGCCGAGGAGGCGTGCGGCTGCGTGGAGACATGCTGCGTCCACCTGCGGACGGCCAACGACGTGCACGACGTCCCGACTATTCCGGGCATGGACGGCTTACTCGACGTTGAGCGCTTCATCGCCCTCCACGCCGGCCTCAAGGCCGCGGCTGATCTCGCAGGGGTCAGCGCCGCGCTTGCCATCACCGCCCACTGGTCAGTGCGTTAGGTGGTGTCAACGAGAAGAGGCCTCTCAGTTGTGTTGGACTCGCGATTTGATCGATTGCCATACAACACCTGTTCTGTGTTCTTACGCGTTCATTGTGTTCATGCCTGTGTCACGATGAACTCTGAGAAACTGATGATCCAGCAGATGTTCTCTGCTATTGATATATACTTAGCACTTTCTGCAGATGCATGTACGCCCTTTTCCGTTTGCCATTGCAGATTGGATTGTTAGTTATATCAGGTGTAAATGTTCTGATCAGGTTACTTCTTATTAGTTTTGCAATAATATGATGTTTAACACATCAATCATTTTTTCCTTTTCCCACAGCTACTTTCTCATAGCTGCTTTTCTACAGCTCACAGTTCACAGCAGCGTTTCTAAAAGCCACAGCCCAACCAAACACACCCTATATCGACATCCTTGGACACTACCGTTCAAGCTGAATATAAGGTGAATCTGTTCTTATATTTGCATGATGAAATAATTGAGGGCACGCCACTACCTAATATTGGTCATACAATTATGTTTAATTAGGAGATAACATGAGGAGGACCCACTCAATGAAAAGATGTTCTCAATGGCCTCAAGCAACGCCGGAGTAGTCACTTAGGCCCTGTTTGGCATGGCTCCAGCTCTGGGTGGAGCTGCTCCACTTCAGAACTTCAGGTGGAGCTAGCTCCACTCCAGAACTCCAGAACTAAAATGAGGTGTTTGGCAAGTTGGGTGCTCTCAGCTCAAAAAAAGACCAATTTCAGTGTGGATTGCCATTGTTGCCCCCTAATTCAGGCCCCACTTGTCATCCTCTCTATCCCATCTTCTTCTTCCTCTGGATATGAACGGATCACTCTATAACAAAATCTTGAATGAGACCAGAAAGGAACATATATACATCACATTTCTCATAAATCACCCTTGTCATCGGAGGCCGGTCCTGCGTCCATTGAGCTAGTTAAGAAGTAAGAACTGGACATTGCTTAATGCTTACCAACAATAATCCCAAAATTTAGAAGAAAATCTTGATTTTGCAGATAAGCCAGACCAACACAAGGCATTACAGAACACCGTCGGCCACAGCTATCGGCGCTGCGGCTGGCCGCGGCCTTCGGCGGTGGGGCGCTCCGGCCGGCGGCGGGCTTCGGCGGCGGGGCGCTCCGGCCGCCGGAGGGGCGCTGCGGCCGGTGGCGGGGACCTTCGACCGAAGGGGTTGAGGCGCGTGGGTGCCGTCTAGCGCGGGCGGCGGTGGGTGCGGCCGGCGACGGGGGGTGCGGCCGGCGGCGGGGCTCGGGCGGGTGGCGGGGGGTGCGGCCGGCGGCGAGGCTAGGGCGGGCGGCGGTGGGGGCGGCCGGCGGTGGGGCTCCAAGGCGCGGGACGGAGGGGCCACGGCGGCCGGCGGCGGGAGCAACGGGCGGCGCTGGGGGTGGCCGGCGGCGGGAGCGACGGGCGGCGTTGGGGGTGGCCGGCGACGGGGCTCCAAGGCGCGGGACGGAGGGGCCACGGCGGCCGGCGGCGGGAGCGACGGGCGGCGCTGGGGGCGGCCGGCGGCGGGGCTCCAAGGCGCGGGACGGAGGGGCCACGGCGGCCGGTGGCGGGAGCGACGGGTGGCGCTGGGGGCGGCCGGCAGCGGGCTCCAAGGCGCGGGACGGAGGGGCCATGACGGCCGGCGGCGGGAGCGACGGGCGGCCAAGGCGCGGTGGAGACGAGTGCGTGGAGTATCGGAGGAAAATAGAACGAACCGTTTTTTCTATGTAACCAGTGGCATTGGTGGGTAATTATCCACCAACTCCACGAGGAGGTTCAAAAGAGTGGTTTCTGGAGCAGCAAAAGAGGTGCTCCAAAACTCCACCTCCATTTGCACTACAGCTCCATGGAGTTGGCAACTCCATGGAGTTTTGGAGTTGGGGTGTTTGGCTGAATTTTTTGATAGAGTTGCTGAAGTTTAGGAGTGGAGCTATGCCAAACAGAGCCTTAATTTCTCATGTTTAGTCGTCTCGGTCGTTTTGTTTTTTTTCCCCGGTAGTGGCGCCCGTTGAGTGGCTGGGAAGTCGGTGGAGTTGTTGCTTATATTTTCCTGGTTGTTACTATTTTTCTTTTTTTGTTCTTCTAATAAAAATTACGGCAATCCTCTTGTTGTTCCGTTCAAAAAAAAAACATATGGGATGTGGGTATTCCATACACAAGGCACAACTTGGAGTACAAGCCCATGGAGGTCCACAACTCAGTTCGGCATCCACCCCACAATGCTATACTGGAGTCTATAACCCTTTCATGTGGAGTCCGATTGAGAACCATGAGAACTTGATGGCTACTGGATCTGGTTTTGACCTCAATAATATGTTGGGAAGGCCTTAAATTATCGCGTCAACCTGCTTAATTCTGCCGGATGCCTGCATCACCTTTTATCGGGCCACCGGCCTTGTAATTCATGGGAATGGCCTAAGACTAGGTATTGTGTGACCCTAGCACCAGGAGCACATCCAAGGGTTTGCACACGTCCACTGCACCCCCTTGACCATTGCCCTTCATTTACATACCTTGATATCGTCACTTTTAGACTTAGGGTTTTTCTTAGTTCTAGCTTTCCACCATGAAAGAAGACAATATTCATTGTACTTCTTCGATGATTCACATGCTGGCATAGCTTTTTTGGCAAGATCAATCATGCTTTTAGCACGGTTGATAACCAATAGAGAAGTGGTGTAGTGGTTGCAGGGTTTGGATCGCGTAATACCGACACATAGCATAATAAAATACTGACATGTGGCGTCCAACTGCTGTGGCAAATCAAGGCCCCCGTTGTTGTTCTTTTGGACTATTGACGACATGTCCACTCGAATCAAGAGGTTGAACCTTCATCTCTCAAAACTTCATACATTTTGCAATTTCAGAATGCGTTCTTTTGTGTTCTTCGGAGTGTGGAGAATTGAGCATTGGTCCTAGCCCTCAGTACCGGTTGGACATTAGTACCGGGTCTAACGGTTAGTCCCCAAGGAGCTCCCAGTGACCCCCTTTAGTACGGGGTGGGTGCTCCACCCAGTACTAAAGGTCATCCATTAGTACCAGGTGGAGGCTCCACCCGGTACTAACGTGCCTGAGGGCCTTTAGTACCGGGTGGGAGCTCCACCCAGTACTAAAGGGGTCACGAGTACCTTTAATTCTCCTCGCATCTTTCCTCTCCCCCTTATCTCTTCTCTCTTCTCTCTCACGGGTACCTTATCTCTTTCTCTCACACTTTCTCACACTTCTCAGGCTAGGGGAGGCGAGGTGCAGCGCACGCAGGCGGCGGATGGCGGTGGGGCGAGAGGGCGGGGGTAGGACCGGCGAGGCGGGGGCCGCGGGAGGGCGGTAGCGGGGCGGCGGGGGCGGGGGCCGCGGGAGGGCGGGGGCTGGCGGCGGGATTTCTTTTTTTTAATTTTAAATACCCCTTTAGTACTGCTTATTTGATCCAGTATTAAAGTCCCCCCTTTAGTATCAAAGTAGCAATACCGGTTGCACAACCGGTACTAAAGGGGGGTTAGGAACCGGTACTAAAGCCCTTTCCCCAGTAGTGGTAGTTGACAGTAACCTCAAGGTCTTGTGTCTCTGTCTCTCTCAATCTAAAGCTGAAAATCTATCATCCACACATATATCTCAGAGAGGTATTGACTTAGTTGAGACACATTTTCACATTCTCTGAATCTAACCTGTAGAATATATAGCTGTTTGCTAGAACAAATAATGGTGAGTGTTGGAGTTGTCCCAGCTCTTTCTATTAGCTTAAGTTTTTTTTTTAAATTGGTTGGTGCATGCAACTCAGTATGGTACAGAAGTCTCAAGTTCAAATTTTCTAGGATTATTGCATTTTTTTGGATATAGCTATGGGTACATGAAAAGTAGCATACTATCACTCATCCCCTTATTTTTGAAGGTCCACGCATGCAAATCAATATTCAAATTTTTTAATCTTTAACTGATACTTAGTCTTTGGATCTATAGGTTATACTATACAAGTTTGGATAGGTCAAAGCATCTCGTTTAAGATCGAACTGGGTGAGATCATACCTTACATTTTGAGGAGGGAGTACAGAGTAGACCTATCTGCCTTGGAACCTAAACTCTGTCACCATGTATAAAGCTTACTCAAACCTATTTGGATGGACTGCAACTAAAGTTTAGACATCTAAACTTTAGCGAGCTTAAATTAAGCCCGAACTAATTTTTAGCCCATTTATTGATAAAATACAATTCTACTCCTAGGGTTCGGGAGAAGAAAGGATAATGTTTTTGGTGGGAGGATATTTTGGTCTTTTACCATTCATGTCTAAAATTAACCCCCAATAGCTGGGTTTGGAGGGTTAATAAACTAAAGTTTAGTTTGTGGTTTGGCTAATTTTTAGCCCACCTTTAGGCCCCCTGTTTGAATCACCAAGGGCTAATTTTTCACTGACTATAATTTAGCTTCTGGATCCAAACAGGATCTTAATCTTTGAATTTGTAGATTATACCATACAAATTTCATACGCTGGCTTCATATTTGAAATGGTTTCATGGTCCGAATATAGTAACATACTTCCTCCGTTCCAAATTGTAGATCTTTTTAACTTTTTAAGTTCATATGTCTAGATGAATAATAATATCTATAAACTAAAAAAGCCAAAACGACCTATAATTTGGAACGGAGGGAGTATTTCTGTTCCAAATTGTAGATCTTTTTAACTTTTTAAGTTCATATGTCTAGATGAATAATAATATCTATGAACTAAAAAAGCCAAAACGACCTATAATTTGGAACGGAGGGAGTATAAGATATCAATTAGTCAAAGTTGATGTTAGAAACCGAACAAATTTTTGTCTTACATTTTGAGAAGCAGAGAGTATATAGTGGCCCTCATACTTCAATAATCTCACATGCCTTTACCAAAAGAAGAACGAAAAACCATTTCTAAGATATGGATACATAACTTAATTTTTTTTTCGAGATAGACGTGCACACTAAAACGTGCATGCATATCCACGCATATCCACATCTACAAGTAGACGTACTCCCTCCATCCCAAAATGAGTGTTTGTTTAGAAAATTTTGGACACACTAGTAGTTGTGACAAGTGACCATGCTACCTCTAATTACTCATATTAGTTGTGGTTGAAATATGTGCAATCTGTTTAGTTTTATGGATTCTGAATAAATAGGCGTGCATGGGAACCAGAGAAAAAGTATCCATTGATCATTAGCTCTGTGCACTTCTTAATAGACTTTTTTTATTGGTTTGTGCTGCTTTAATAAGATGAGTCTCACTGGAAGCTAAATGAACATTCTTTGTAGGACAAAATTTGAAAGCTAAACGAGCACTCTTTGTACATCTTACATCCTATCCCTATATAAGCCTACAGGAGAATAGACCCACAAATTTTGAGAATGACGAATGGCGCCTATCATCTATTATTAAACTATACTATCCACATTAACGAGGCATTAGATATTAAATCTAGGGTTTGATCCATGGTGAGAGCTTGGCATGCGTTGCAACCACTTTTGCCACAAGCTATTGCCAATCACCTTTTTCGTTCTCATGCAATTCAACAACCTACTGCTACGCGCTAGTGTGTGTACTCAAGAAGAAGAAGCAGCAGCAGCACTGACATATGTACACGTCGACTAGACAACCGTGGACTCATCACTGGTCAAGTTTATTTAAAGCGTGCGTGCGCTTTTGCTTGTCTTGTGTTTGGCAGAACACAAAGAAAAAAAATGCATGGATTTTTCTTTTTTCTTTTTTCTTTTCAGTGGTTTGCAGTGAGCGAGACTCGCAGTCGACGTAATAACTTCCTCGCCCCTTCCACCGCGGTTGCAGTTGCAGTCGGTTCCCTCCCTCCCTCCCTTCTTGCCTCTGCTGCAGTTGCAAACCTCCCTTGGTTCTGCAACCACCACTAGAGGCCGAGCCCAGGCCCTTATCCATCTTCTTCATCGGCCATCTGCAACAACCACAGCAGAGGAAGAATCCGTCGGCGGAAGGGGAGCGAGGGCGCCCTGCCTGCAGTATCCATGGGGAACTGCGCCAGCGCCATCAATTCCTTCGTCCAGCGCGGCACCAGGTCGTCGCCGTCCGCTGCTCCTGGTAAGTGACAACCACCAACAAGCCGAGCGCGCGCCATTTCTCTCTCTCTCTCTCTCTCTCTCTCTCTCTCTCTCTCTCTCTCTCTCTCTCTCCTTCAATCTTTGGCCTCCTGATGAGGCCACTTCCTCTCCCCTTGAAATGCAATCGGTGAATTGTTCAATTGTTTGGTAAATTCAGTTATTCTCGCTTTTAACTTCAGTTCTGGATTCAGAATGATCATGACCACTCGCTGATGCTGCAACAAAGCGTATCTTTTTTACTCGCCCCTTACCAGTGTGTTGCTAATTCCATCATGTGGATAAGAATTTCCTGTGCGCAGAGCTGCCCACCTATTTGATTCATTATGCTTTCAAAACTGAAACTTTGCATGCCTTTACTTGCCTGATTGCGTATTATGACATAAAGTTGTCTTCTTTTATTCACAAATTTCTGTTCTATATTGTAACAAACCTCCTACGAATAATCATGCTACTCAAGCCTACAGCGCACTTTCTCAATATATTTGGCCGATTTGATGCATCAACTAAATTCTTGCTCTTGCAACTAAATTTGTTGGTTTCTGCCAATTGTGCTGACTTTTCTTCTGTAGAATAAAGCACCACTTCTTCTTTTTCCCCCCTTACAAAATGTTTGTCCGGGCCATAGAGAACCCTTGCACCATGTATATGTTGTTAGTACAAACCGGGAGAATATTACTTCTTTTTACCCGAATGGTAAAATTCGCCTTATAACCTGGTATCTTAATCCCAGTAAGCAAACACAGCGTCTTACATCTAAATCATTTTAGTGCTATACATGGTAAATTTGCACGCACTTGAAACTTCTCGTTTTCTATCCATTTATTAACGCAAGACCTCACATAGTCTATCGCAAGTGCAGGAATGTCTGCATCGAGGAGGACTAGTAGCTCTGCCACCACTGGGAAGCTGTCAACACTGAGTACCAGCACCTTCATGCCATCCACAATTAGTGGTGTTAGCGTCGATGATGATTATCCAGATGGCCAGATTCTTGAGTCTCCAGATCTCAAAATATACACCTTCGCCGAACTCAAGAGTGCCACCAGGAGCTTCAGGCCTGAGACAGTGCTTGGGGAGGGCGGATTCGGAAAGGTTTACAAGGGCTGGGTCGATGAGAAGACCTTGAACCCGTCCAGGAGTAGCATTGGCATGGTGGTTGCTGTCAAGAAGCTCAATCCTGAGAGCGTGCAGGGAATGGAGCAATGGCAGGTACTGCAGTCGTCAAGTTGCTGGCTTTGTTACATTATTAATTGCATGCTTTAGAAAAAAATAAATGCAACTCTGAGGTAGTTTTGGGTTGGGTTATCAGGGAAATGATTCAGTGAATGCTTACAAAAATAGTTCAGTAGTTATTTAAAAATCATCAAAAGAAAAATCAGTGGATAGCTCATGTCATTTTAATGTTTGAGGAAAAACTGCAGCTTGCTTGCCTTTTCAATTTGTTTCTATCTTTCACTGATTTTCTTTCTCTGTGCGTTGTTAACTCATACAATTGTCTGCTTTTTTTGGAGAATGAACCTGAAGTATTCCTGTTACTCTGATTATTTTTCTTTGTATAAAGGACCCCGGTATTTTCCCCTCTTCTACTTACAATTAGAATGCTCTATTTTTTTTATACTTATCAGAATGCTCTAGTTGCTAGGCCTTAGTGCATGCTCCTGTACTCTCACTAATTATTTTGTACTTTTTATTCCTCTTTTGTTTCTGCTTATAGTCTTATCGACAGAAGAATTTCTGATTTAGGTCATGGCTTCCTACTATCTGAAATGTACTTCTAGCTCGTCTGTCAAAAATAATTATTGCTTGTTTCCATTGCAGTCTGAAGTCAATTTCCTTGGGAGGATTTCACATCCCAATCTCGTTAAACTCTTGGGCTACTGCATGGACGACAACGAGCTACTACTCGTGTACGAGTTCATGGCAAAGGGGAGCTTGGAGAACCACCTGTTTCGAAGTGAGTATTTTAGCAGATCTTTTCATAATTATAGTACGATCAATAAATAATTCTCTTTATGTCACTCTGTTCCACACTCTTTATGCCAACTTCGTGTGCAGTAGCGCACTATGCAAATGTTGGTGCTTTATCTGCATCTATGAATCATATTTCATAAAATATCATATATCAAGCACCATAGTCCATAGTGCTGCACAACTAACTAGCATTTTGGAGGATGTCAGCGTCAAGCAAATTGTCCAGACCTGTACGATATCTTGTTGCTTCAGCCTTCAATCATTCTTGTCGAGTCAACTTGGAAATTCAAGATGAAAAGTTGGCGCCACTTGTATTTTACCTTCTACTATTTCGGGCCATCCAGGGATTCCTTTTTTTTTTTTTGGATGAAACATCCTATTTACTAGTACTGAATATCCACCATTGCCAGGAGGGGCGGTTTACGAGCCTCTGCCTTGGAGCCTCAGGCTGAAGATTCTCATCGGTGCAGCTCGTGGCCTTGCTTTTCTTCATTCATCAGAAAGGCAAATCATCTACAGGGACTTCAAGGCTTCAAACATCTTACTAGATTCGGTAAATACTCTTAATTTCCAGAGCTACTACTAACCAGCTGTTGTTACCTGAACAATGCTCTAACCAGCCTACTCCAACAATGCCATGTTCAGCACTTCAACGCAAAGCTTTCAGATTTCGGGTTGGCCAAACACGGTCCAGATGGCGAGGAGTCTCATGTGACAACAAGAGTCATGGGAACCTATGGGTATGCAGCTCCAGAATATGTTTCTACCGGTATGTCTGTTGTCAGGGTTTCTGTGTCTATCATATACAGTATATGTCTACCATTTTATCCCTTATCTTTTCACAGTGCTAGCTAACTGTTAACTGATTTGCATCTTTCATGAATTAGGCCATCTGTATGTGAAGAGTGACGTGTATGGCTTTGGTGTTGTACTGCTGGAGATGATCTCTGGTCTAAGGGCACTGGACCCAAGCCGACAGAACGAGAAGGTGAACCTGGTGAACTGGGCAAAGCCATTGCTGGCTGACCGGAGGAAGCTCAGCCAAGTGATGGACAGCGGGCTGGAGGGACAGTACAGTTCCAAAGGAGCCCTCCTCGCTGCCCAGCTGACCCTCAAGTGCCTGAACGGTGACCCGAAGAGCCGGCCATCCATGAAAGAAGTTGTGGAGGTGCTGGAGCAGATCGAGTCGATGAAGAGCAGGGTGAGGAGGGAGCCCAGGCACAGTGGCTCCTCGCTCACGCGTCGCGGCCAGGGGTACTCACCCAGGAGTGACAGCGGCAGCTCTAGGAACAACTCCAGGGGCAGGTAGACACATAGGATGAACTGATTCTGATGTGGAGATTGTTGTAAAGGTAGACTGCATTTTTTGTTGTCATGACGAAGTTTGTGCCGATCATGATGATCAATGTAATAGTTTAGGTACAGAGAATACGCACGTTCGATGACTTGGCAGCTGGCATATGCATAAATTCAACCATTTTCCCACTGAAAGTCTTGTCTGAGTTGAATCGCATCAGATTGCACTTACAATAGCATCCAGTCACCATCATTCACATCCTTTTTTCGTTGTCAGTCATGGTTCTGTACAAGTGCTGAATTTCTATGGTCAAATGTGAAGAAAAGCAAACACTCAAATCATCACCAGAAAGATTTTAGGAATCTTGTTATTAGGGAAAAAAAATCTAGCTGCTGAAAATGTTGAGACCGAAAGTGATGTTGGATTCTTGCTCGCTCTTACAGATTACTACTCCTGGCTGTAGATAGTTTAATAAACTAACAATGTGATAGTCCAAAGCAATGTGGCTCTCTTTTGCATTCCTTTTCGACGTTTCTAGTGGGATGTCCACTAACAAAGACAGTCTAGAATGCTTTAGAGACTAACAAGCAATAACTTTTGGTGGTAATGGGGGATTTATAAATGATTTCGAGGCACTTAAGGATTTGATGCCCCGGTTTAGGCCTCCAATTCTGCATTCCCCACTGGATGGTCAAAAGCTGTAACTTGGTTGGAACTAAGCCTACCTGCGCATGTCATCAGTCGGCAAAAGGGGGTGCTTATCAAGTCCATCTCTGCTAAGCAAGCTCATTGGCTACGCATGTGGATTATGTATCTTGATCCCGTGTTTAACTAACAACGTTAGGCATGCCCCGAGTGAGTGAGTACTTGACCATTGTCTCACTTTTTGATCCTTGCAAATTACTAGCATCTGACCATGCCTGCACCAGAATACATGAGTTGCAAGAAAGATCATGTTATTTCTCTCTAGGATCAATAATCTGAGTGTACAGACTTCCAAGCACTAGTTTTTGTGCAACTTCAAACTTCCAAGTGTTGGCTCTGAGTGCACAAACACTTGGAAGAAAGAAAGATAAGGAGTTGATATCAATATCATGTGGTTTTCAGTCGATAACACAAGAACTATCTATTGCCGATCCAAACATACAATCCTTCATCTTCTACCTCGGATTATCTTCTTGCTCTGCTAGTCATTCTTCTTGAGGTGACCACGCTTCTCCTGTCCCACACCCTCCCCAGCCATTGGAGTACAGAGGTCTGAAAAAATATAGAGATGTGCAGTTAGTTACTCATCATCACTGGTTTGGCATAAGTGAAAATGTGGCAATTTTTAGGCCAGAAAACAGTAGCCCCGACAAATGTGCCTTTCATTCCCACTGTGGCAAGAAAATAAAAGAAAACGAAACGATTCGGCATTCCTCCTGCTACCTGCACCCAGCTCTCGTCCCCCAAAATCCACCTTCCTTAATAAGGGTAAAAAAAAAGAGGAAAACAAAATTCACATCCCCATCAGGCCATCACTCCACTCCCCGTCCATGGCGTCATCCGCCGCCGCCGCCTCCTCGGCGGCTGCGGCAGCGTATCCCAGAACCCCCTTCTCCCTGCGGCGGCGCCCGGGCCTCCTCGCCCTCCTCTTCGTCTTCCTCTGCTTCATCTCCTTCCAGGTTGGTCGGTTCCCGTGCCATTGCCACTCGCCCCTTACTGTTCACTGCAACGCCGAAATGTTAGGTTCATCGCCGTGGACCCCCAGAATTAGGGCTTCTTCCTTTCTTACTGTCCCTGACGCTTCTACCCTGTAGGTCGTGATCCATGTGCCCTCCGCCAGATCGGCGGTGTCCCAGTGGCTCTTCTCCGGTCACCAGGGGTAAGAACCATCGCCAGCGCCCCTTTACTCCTATATGCGACTAAAGGTTCTAACTTTGGTGTTGTCTTGCGATTTTGGATTGCCAGCGAGCGCGAGCGTCCCAAGAACTGCCGTGGGTGTGCCAATTCACAGGTAATTTTATCTGAATTTGGATGCCCAGGATACTCTCAACTGCGCTGTATTGCTTGTCTTGCCAGGTTACTGAGCGTGCATTGTGAATGGCTGGCAGGATGTTGATAGTGCTGACAAGACGATTGCCTACACCGACCAGCACGGCAGGATCAAGCTGTTCAAAGTCACCGCAAGAGAGTTTGCGTCCTCCTCTATCTGGGAGAACCCTTGGTTGGGCAGAGATAGCCAGCCGGTAGCCAGAACCGTACGTGCTGAACAACAGTGTGTTGTTTGTGTGGGCAGGTTGGTAGGTTGTTCATTATTGCATCTCTCATGTGTGTTTTTTCTGCTGTTGCACCAGCAAAAGGCTTCTGAGAATCTTCTACTAGCCAATGGATCAGAAGCCACCAATCTTTCAAGTGCAGAAACTCTGGCAACTAAAAGCGTTGATCCGATCAAATTAAAGCGGCAGGTCAATTTCATTTGCCTATATGTTGTGAGAGTATTTGTTTGGTTTACTCTCTGGTGTGTTAATTCTGACCATCTGAGTGGATTTGGTGTGCTGCTATTGCTTCTTCAGGTATTTCGGCGTAGAAGAAAGGTGCAGAGGGTCCAGGAGTTGCTTCAGATGGATAAGAAGGTTGAACTTGAGATGCGAAATGCAGCGATAAACAGCTCAAGGAACTTTGATAATAAAGTTAGGGGCAGTTACAACATATGGAGGCAGGAGTTCCGCCTTATTAATACAGATTCAACCCTAAGGCTCATGAAGGATCAGATAATAATGGCCAAGTTATATGCCACTATTGCACTCACTGAGAAGGAACCAGACATGTATGCTTTGCTCATGAAGTGCACAAAACAAAGCCAAACAGCTATCGGGGATGCACTTATTGATAGCGAACTCGATTCGAGGTATTTCGTTTCACTTCTGAAGATTAATCGATTTGGCTATTTTATGCTTCGGTGTTAAAGGATAAGTTTCTTATCAGCCCTCATTTCTGCAGTGCTTTAGAGAGAGCAAAAGCAATGGGGCATGTGCTGTCTTCGGCTAGAGATGTTCTGTACAGCTCGAGTGAAGTATCAAGAAAACTGCGTGTTATGCTGCAGTCTACGGAACTAAATATCGATGCAGTGAAGAAACAAAATTCATTCCTGGTTCAGCATGCTGCAAAGACTGTCCCCATGCCCTTGCACTGCCTGCATATGCAGCTGACAACCGATTACTATTTTCGTGATGGTGTGACCAAGGAGCAGTTTCATGATGCTGCTTTGAAGGAGGAAGAAAATATAGCAAAGCTTGAGGATAGGTCACTCTATCACTATGCTATATTTTCTGATAATGTGCTTGCAGCCTCAGTAGTTGTCAGATCAACTGTGACAAATGCCAATAAACCAGAGAAGCATGTGTTCCACATTGTCACCGACAAACTTAATTTTGCAGCCATGAAGATGTGGTTCATTACTCATCCTCCCCAGCTGGCTACTGTTCATGTGGAGAACATAGACAATTTCAAGTGGCTCAATTCGTCGTACTGTTCTGTTCTGCGGCAACTTGAGTCAGCTCGCCTCAAAGAATATTACTTCAAAGCACATGACCTATCATCACTTTCTGATGGAAACGAGAATCTAAAGTACAGGAACCCCAAATATTTGTCTATGCTCAACCATTTAAGGTTCTACATGCCGGAAATACACCCGAAGCTTGACAAGATACTGTTTCTCGATGATGATATTGTTGTACAGAAGGATTTGACGCCCCTATGGGATGTTGATCTTCAAGGGATGGTAAATGGTGCTGTTGAAACCTGTAAAGAGAGTTTTCATCGCTTTGACACTTATCTCAACTTCTCACACCCAAAGATATCAGAGAACTTCGATCCACGTGCTTGTGGGTGGGCGTTTGGAATGAACATGTTTGACCTGAAAGAGTGGAGGAAGCGAAATATCACTGTAATATACCATTATTGGCAAGATTTGGTAAGTATTGGAACAAGTAATTTGCTGTTGATTGTATTTTTTTGAATCGCATGTTCCCATCATGTATATTCTGTCTATGACAACTATGCTACATAAATAACTTGTAATTATTTTTTTTGTTTTACTTACTAATATAAGACATTTTGCAGAATGAGGATCGCAAGCTGTGGAAGCTGGGTACATTGCCTCCGGGACTAATTACTTTCTACAACCTGACATACCCATTGAATCGTACTTGGCATGTCTTGGGCCTGGGATATGATCCAGCTGTTGACATTTCTGAGATCGAGAATGCTGCGGTAGTTCATTACAACGGGAATTACAAGCCCTGGCTTGACCTTGCCATTTCCAAGTACAAGTCATACTGGTCCAAGTATGTAGATCTTGACAACTCACATGTTCAGCATTGCTATGCAAGTAAACAATGACATGTAGATCTTCGTCCAGTTTTGTTTTTCTTTTTGGAGCATAAGTTATTCATTAGGAGAGCGTTGGACAGAGTAGTGGTGTGTCTAACCTAGTTCAGCCTTCATAATCTTGTCATTCTTCTGCATAGTAAAGTAACTATTCTTGTATCAACTGATGAACAAGGTGATTTATACTCTGCAACAAACTAACTATTCTTTTGTTCACTTTAGAATTACGCCAGTACCTTGTATGAATTGCAAAAGGAATAAACCTTCACATCAATGAAGAGGTTCAACTCTTACGTCCTGTTATATGAACACTGTGTAGTTATAATGGATGTTTATGAATGTTGTAAAAAATGGATGTATAGGAAAGCTTTTGATCTCAGAACTGTGCCAAAAAGCATAGAACAGAAGGTCATTGTTATGCCTATGAATGAGTTGAGCGAAATAGACTAACAGTGAACAGATGCTGTTAGTCTCACTTATACTGTAGGTGGCACCAAAAATGACATTACTAATGAACAAAAAGGCATTACTAACAGTTCCTGAAGAGTGTACCAAGCCAAATGTTTCCGATGAATTGTCTCCAGGGGCGGGGAAGTTTGTGAACCTGAAAATGCAAGGACGTCAACCTGGCTGCCAATTACCTAGGAATAGTTTGGTCAGGGTATGTTCCAGGCCGCTTATTGTAGCAAGGTGTCCTTCTAAATTTGAAAATGCTTTGTTGGCGATTCAGTAATAGCTCTGGTTACAATGGAAAGAAAGATAGTGAGAAAATTGTGGAGCAACAGGATCTCTTTTTGGAGCACTTTCTTTGCTACATGTAACCGCAGTTGTCGGTCTGAGCTCTGATGGCCATGGCGCGCCTATCATCTCAAATGCACACTCCATCAGTTCAGATAAATTCTCCTGTCAAAAGAAGTTCAGATAAAGGATTGTCATCACGGCAATACGGCATGATCGCCTTGCGGATAGGGGCCTGCGTACAAGGAGTCCATTGGAAATGGCAGCTGCAATGCACGTTCATCTCAGGAACTCGGTTCGTGGCAGGACTGAATTACAAGCACACTGACTGACTGACACCAAGCGCAGAATTCAGCACGATAGCGATCAGTTTAGCCTTGGCCGTTACGAACTTGACCATATAATCCATCAGAACATAGGTCAGCTCCCATCCCAGCTGCAGGAATGCTGCTGCTGTCGGTGCTAGCGGTGGTAGCCATAGCCCGCCATTGTTAAGAACCAAATCGGCGTAAAACCCCCGCCTCCTCGCATGGCGATGGCTCCCTTCCGGCGGTGCTCGAGATTCAGAGGGTTCCGCAGCCTAGTTGGGCGAGCTCCGGAACGCCGTCGTCCGAGCTGCTCAACCTCCTCGTGCTGGACCACTTCCTCTACAAACCTGATCAGCAGTAACAACTCTGGAACCTGCTGCACTTCACTCCACTCTCAACAGGACCAACCAGCTGCTTCTCTCTCTCGCCAACCTGAGCACACAAGAACTAACCAACATGTCCAACTCCTACCGAATCCCAAGAGCCTCCAGGCAGGGATCAATTACTAATGCAAACTCAAATATACCAATGGTAAATTCATTGCTGTATTTCTTACCTCTTGGATGCCGAGCATCCTGCAACGCAACAACAGAGAACAAACAACCAGAGCACCACACTGTTATTATAATCCAACACATTCCTCTTTATTGTACTTGTACTCTGTGTATGTCTTTCTTGCAAAGATGAAGCAGGGCAAAGTTACAGGATAGGATAACCCACCACTGGTTCGCATCCCAGGACACGTACTACTATCACATCCATTACTCTTTATTCAATGTTACAACCATTCCCAGCATCACACACTTCATGTTGCATCCACCTCCGGTTTGCTGCGCTTTTTGTGCTTGCTTCGCCCTTGCCAAACTACATGTTCGGCTTCAGGTTAAGCCTAGACGCCAGCTTCTGACCAAGGGATGCGTCGCACTGCAACACATAGGTAAAACGTGCTCGGTTTCAGTACCAAGATCAAAGCATAAGGATATCCGCAGTTGTACATGGCCCAAATGGCAAGCATTTCACCAAAAACCAACAAAAATGAATGAATACCTGAGACCAGTAGGAGATCCAAATGCTACGATGCTCATGGGTAACACGAGGATCTGAGAGCGCGTCAACCACCCGCTGGATGAACCGGTCTTGCCTGTGTGTGTTTCCACATCAAAACGCTTTAATTAGCCAAACAACAGCTTAAACCCTTCCTATGCCTCTACTAAACCAAACTAACTCAGGTGTGAGGGCAAACCTGGCAGGGTCGAAGGACCGGTATCTCTCACCAGCCTGCTTGAAGTTGTTCTCCTTATGGATAATGCACTGCAGATCAACAGTAAAGATTAGATGTTATAGCTCAACAATAAGTTTTCCAATGGTTTATTCAAACTCACCATTATACTGTAGAACAAAGCTATTGCTAAGCACAATGTAGCCACCACAGCGTATGGAACATAATGGTACACTTGTAACTTCCAAGTATACTCACCTTCTCACGGCATCCTGTCAGAACACGGGGAGGGATAGGGACCTTCTCAGCATGACGGGCAGGATCAAACCTCGACGGGAAGTAATTCACCTGAAAAAAGGAAGGAAAATAGATAAGTGCAATGGATATTTCATTTTATTTATGTCAATAGTTACAAAACTGCATAATGGACCCGGCAGACTGGCCTTCTAAAGGAGGCAAAAACGCCAAAGAAAACATAGTACCTCCTCATCCCTGTGCATGAAGTTCATGAAGCCATCATGGTGGTTATTGTGGTGAGCACATTTTGGTGCATTCACAGGAAGCATCAGGTAGTTTGGACCAAGGCGGTGCCTCTGGGTGTCAGCATAGGAGAAAATTCTCGTCTGGAGCAGCTTATCATCAGAATAGTGGATTCCAGGGACGATGATTGCTGGGCAGAAAGCAATTTGTTCGTTTTCTGCAAAGAAGTTGTCAATGTTCTTGTTCAGGACCATCCGTCCAACAGGCTGCAGTGGGATGATATCCTCTGGCCAGGTCTTGGTGACATCGAGTGGGTCAAAATCAAATTTATCCTCATGGTCAGCATCAATGGTTTGAATGTAAAGCTTCCATTCCGGGAAATTCCCAGCGGCAATAGAATCATACAGATCCTTTGTGGCATGGCTGTGGCAGGTGCCTCCAACAGTAACAGCTTCATCATCCAACAAGCATTTCACACCACAAGTAGGCTTCCAATGGAATTTGACAAGGTGAGGCTTTCCGTCCCTGCTGATCAAGGTGTAGGTGTTCACACCAAAACCCTCCATGTGCCTGTAGTTGAGTGGGATGCCAACATCATCGAAGAGGAAGGTGAACATGTGCATGCTCTCTGGGTGGTGTGAGAAGAAGTCTACTATTCTCCAGTTCTCCTGCAAATTGGTCTTTGGGTTTGGCTTGAAAGCATGAACCATGTCAGGGAATTTCATCCCATCTCGGATGAAAAACACAGGCATGTTGTTACCCACAAGGTCAAAGTTACCCTGAAAAAAAGCATGGTGAAAGCTATTAAGTACTATCCCTTGGATATAAAAAGGTCAATATAAGGTGTCAGAAACTAGGAGAAAGTTAACGAACAGCATAAGAATAGGTCAGCAGCGTGTCCCCATAAAAGAATCCCCTCATGACAAGGTAAACATTCAATTGCATAGGCCTACAAGTGGGAAGGGGGGTAGTGGTAATCAAACCTTCAAACAGAAAAAATGGTCGGATCTAAGATATTATTTCATCTGTATAGCAGCTCATGCAAAGGATATTTACAGGGATTAAGCACAATTCAAGTTGTTGTAACTCCAGTGCAATAATCACAATAGGAAAAAAAATTGATATTACAGTCTTTGATAAGTGCATATGTTGACAGAAAAATATTGCCAAGATGTTCCACATAACTTGCAATAGTTTTAATTTTAAAATAACGGTCATGCTCAAGGTAAAACAACAAACAGAACAGTTAAGATGTATACATCTTTTTAGGATGAAAGTTAAGATTTATCATCAGTACCTCTCTGGTGTAGAACTTGACAGCAAAACCACGTGGATCCCTCAAGGTCTCAGGGCTTCCACGCTCATGCACAACGGTGGAGAACCGAACAATAACAGGGGTCTGAACCCCAGGAGCCCGGAGAAAATCAGCACATGTAAGGTGAGATACATCGTGAGTTACTTCAAAGAAACCCTTGGCACTGGCTCCTCGAGCATGAACAACACGTTCAGGGATACGTTCCCTGTCGAACTGAGCAAGCTTTTCAATCAGATGATAGTCCTCAAGGAGGATGGGTCCTGCCAAAGAAGAATACATCGCGGTAGGTAATAAAGCCAAAACACAAGTGCTGCAAGTAGACCAAAAAAATCCTAACCAAAAAGAATTTATTGTTTTTTTTTCTGGTTTCACTGATAGGAACATATTGTTTATGATAAGCACACACATATGCATGCTATGATTGTTGTGGTACTTCTTTTATGACAATGACATTCAGAAGAAGCAAAGTTGAGTTCCAATCACTTTCAACGTCTGGCCATGACCGTGTTGACCATAGGAGAACAAGGGTCAAGTAAGTTTCTTCTCTGGTAGTAATTCAGCCCTACCCAGGTAATCGTCAAAAGGAAATGAACCATACCAGTAACAATCAGCTATGATGACTACTCCCCTGACTTTACTATCATGGAACTGCTCATCAACTTAGATTTTATCAGTATGACTGAATGATGGACTATCGAATTGAAAAAGGCACTTTCTTTCCCTTAAGCAACTTAATGGTGTTACAGTGACTGACGAAAATATCCACACAAAAGACTGAAATATAAGGTTTTTCGCCTTAGAGTTGATCAAGGAATGCGACCTTAACAGAATAGCAGGGCAGTAATCATAACTCAATTGAGTGCCTTTTCTTTTAATTTCTATAATATAATAAAGCAGGCGAACCAAAACTCAATATGGAACAGCAAAATTAGCATCAAGGTGCAAACTTTGGATGATCATAGCAACTAGCAAGGCACAATCGGTGGCGTTTAGTGTTAAAGAGTTCATTTTCCACAGCCCACAGGTCATGAGATGAGAAGGAGAAACAACCAAAAAGCCTCTGATTCCCCAGGGCTGCCCCAGATCATCGCAGAACAACCACGTATCCGTGTAATTAAGCTCACCCACATGAGGTACATATGCCAACTGCAGGTTCATATAAGGAGGGGAACAAAAACAGAGAGAAGGAAAGGAAAGGCAGAAGCGACAGGTCCCGACCTCGCTGGCCGACGGTGAGGGCGGAGTTGTTGTTCCAGACGGGGGCGCCGGAGTTGGTGGTCCAGAAGCTGGAGTTGTTCCCACTGGAGGGGCGGTGCTGCAAGAACCAAAGACGGGGAAAATCCGGTCAGTGAGATGAGTGCGCGCATGGAGGGGGCAACAAAGGCGCGAAATTGAGGATCTAGGAGGGAGGGCGGAGGCTGGATGAAAGGCAGGACTCACCCTGTACGGATCCATGGCTGGGCGACCGGGATCGCGGCGGGGATTGGGCCCTGGAGTTGTGTTGCTTGGGGGAAAGGAGCAATGGTGGTTGGCGATAAGGACGAGGAGTGGCAGGAGGAAGAAGAAATAAGGGACGAGGGAGGGTTTCGTGCTCTGCTCGCTCTCGATTCGCCTCCCCATCCACGTGGACTTGTTTACTATTTCCGGTCGGCGAGAGGGTCCACCTGCAGGGACAGAGGTGGCTGTTACGTGTGGTTGTGTACGTGCTTACCACGAGCATTTTTGATATTTAGGGGCAGACAGGACTCCAGCTCTGGTTTCTTATGCGGCTCAAACTGTAGCTCTACAAAATAAACGGCTCCATCCATAGAGTATTGGAGGAGCCGGAGCTGTTTTTTTGAAAAAGTTGGAGAAAAAAGTAGCTCCTCTAACTCCGGCTTTTTTAAGGAGTTGAAACCCTACCAAACTTACCCTTAATTTTGTTTGCTCCTCCATCTTCCTGCTGGATTTTTTTTCTTTTGGGTCTCTTTGGATCAAGTGCTAATAAATAAAAGTGCTAAAGTTTAGCATCTTTATGCATTAACCCATTTAAACGGGAGGACTAAACTTTAGCCCACCCCAAAAATGGAAAAAAGCATTAGCTGGTGGAGAGATGCTAATGAGTGCTAATGGCTTGTGAAAAGATCAAAAGGAGAGAAAGGGGAGGTGAGGAGATGAAGGGGTCAAAGTGACATTTCATGAGTTTTACCTCTATCCACTAGTCATATCTCCAAATGGGAATGGTAATGAATGGGAGTGCTAAACTTTAAACGGTCTAAACTTTAGCACTCTCTAAATTTTAATAATAAAAAGATTGTTTTTTTAAGCTGAGTTTCTTTCTTCCTCCTCCCTCAAATTTTCTCCTGCTTTTGAAAGGAAAAGGATGGATGGATTATGGATAGTAGAGTTGTTACGGTTGAATTGAAGAGAACCAGGAGTACATATGCAGATGCATGTCTTGTAAACAATTTTAATTTATCCACAACTAATAATTCTTAAATGATCGATCGAGTGAGTAGCAGATAAGAGTACATGCGATGGAGGCATCTTCTAGATGTGGTGTGGTGACGCGACCGAGGCGGCATCTCCCTTGCTTTCATACGACGTGGTATGTCGGAGGAAATGATGGTGACGTGGGAGTATGGTATGGGCGTATGGGCGTATGGCCGTATGGGACATTGCGTCCTCTCTTTGGACTTTCGGTTCTGGATCAGCAGCTAGCCATCTCCTTCTTTTCTCTTTTCTTTTTTTTTCCCTTTTTGATGAACCGTGGATTGATGATCAGCTGCTAGCTCTGTGACAACGATCTGCGTCACTGTATGGCCGGGTTCGCACTCCCAGATTAGGTTAGATGGATCAACTTTAGGCTAGGTCGGTGGAGTTCTTACCGGCTCCCCTCCTCCACTGACAAGACAAGCTACTGTAGCGTCAAAGGAACTGGTACTGGAGGAGCCACAAAAACTGATTCCACCGACTCTATGAGAGGAAGGGAGAAAAGAGAGAAATATGAATTCGCGTGAACAAGATTGCAACAGCACGTGAACAATAAAATATCATAAGGAGCCGGAGCTATTTGGAGCCGCACCCCTTTGTCTGGTCGGTACGTGACTCGTATCGTATCGTCGCCGTATAAAATGCCCAGCAATTGTGCTGTCCTCGTGTAGGCACTACGGCGTCCTTTTTATTTATTTTTTACAGAGAGAAATACCGATACTTGTATGTTATCATTTCTAGCGTACCCTAGTCATACGGTATTTCTTCTGATGGAAAAAAAAACATTTTGCGCAGACAGCTGCGAGGAATGGGCATGCAAAAATTTCAGCCCAGCATTTCTACCTTTTTTTTTTTCCCTTTTCCCACTACCCAGCCTACTTACTTGCAACCAGGCTAGCTACTGATGTTTAAGCCCGACCGACCGTGCGAAGGCCCAATAGAGGCCCAGGCGTGGATTGAAAATATTCTTCCAAGTTCCAAAACACACACTGTCAGTCAGGCTCAGACTTGTGCACATTACTGCAACAGATCTACACCCTCCCTTCCAAATTATAGCTCGTTTTAAATTTTCTAGATGCATAGATATTATTATGCATCTAAATATAGGATATATCTAGGTAGTTTATGAATCTAATAAAACCAAGATGACCTATAATTTGGAACTGAAGGCAAAATTAGTGATCGTCCCGAGCTACATCCAGATCGATGTAAAGTGTAAACTGGACCAAGCAACAAATTAATTAAGACAAACAACAACGCAAGGATTATATTAAACGGCATTGCTTCAGTGTGGTAATAAATTCCAGCTGTGCTGTTATACAAGGATTCATAAACAGAATAATATTCTTCTTTGATTGCCATGGATGACTATATATGAGGATTAATTTTTCAGTTCTTTCAAATTAAATGATGAGGGATTTTTATGCAGTTTACTGTTTCTAATGTTGTTAGGTAAACAAGCTGAATTGCACATAGATAACTGCTATGAACTATCTATATCAACAGAAAATCACTTTCGAGCAAATTTTATGCAGAGTTTCGTGAACATAAGACTTACCAATCTTCATGGTGGCTAGTACTAGGGCTTATTACTTTGGCATTTATACATAGGGCCTTCAATATAAGGAAAAAGGAAATATAGTATGTCGCGTCTTGCAACTCTGCGTTATTGTCATTTGTATAAAGGTAATGGATTGGCTAGACAAGTAACATTTTTAGGTCGGATTGTCGTGAAACAATTAATCACAACATATATTTTCTTATCGTTGAGTTTAATTTGCTTTTGTTACACCATGCATTGACCTTTCATATACATGAAATCTCTAAATTTGACATTTCTATTTGCTTTTTTCACGGAGTTAATTGTCATACTGCGCAAGTACGCTTTCATCATATCGTATACAAGACTTTCAGAGCTATTGGTAGGCAGCTTTGAGTGTCTGCCCGACCTCTCTAAAAAGAAGCAATAGACTAATAAAGTGGGTTTTTGTTGGGTTCCTTATGCATGTATTACTTATTATTTGACCAATCGCGAGGAACTCTTATGTTCCTGTGATTTTGTCGGGTTGCTGTCGAGCAATTGATTTTGTCGGGTTGCTGTCGATGGTAGTTAATTTTCTTGTCGTGGCATTAACTGCCATCGACAAAATCTTGAAATGCGACATTTTTATTTTCTTTGTCGTGGCGCTAACCGTCATGCTCGAAAGCTCTAAAAGTGACATATTTGCTCAATAAAAGCCTACTTTTGTCGGATAGTATGCCCGGCGTACGGAGCTATTGGTGGGGCAGCTTGGGTGTCCGCCGTCCAACCTAATTGTAAACAAGAAATAGATAAATAGAGTAGGTTTTTGTCGTATTTTGTATGCATGCATGTATATTGTGTATGTGTTATTCAGCCGATCCCATTGAACTTGCGCATTTCCTATTAGGGTTTCGTGATCCTGGTTGATGATCGGATGTTTTTAGAGGAAGAAAACATCTTTGAGCAAGAAGCAAAGCACCTCTATGTTATCTTGCCATGGCAGTGAAAAATAAATAATATTGAACCTACCCGGATACCACCTTAGCAGAAAGTTTATGAAATTTATTTTTTTGAATGTTTTTTTTATGAAATTTAGCACTGATCAGTCCAGATGGTCATATAACATCTGCCAAGCATGAAGATATATATGACCGACACCTGAACCCAATGTTTAGCAGTTTGCTATATCAACAACTGCAGACTACTGATACACTAGCAGGGTGGCGGGGCAAAATGAAAGCCTTTCTACAATGTTTCAACTTGGACTTTGTTTTATTATGTAAAAGTTTGAGTATTTCCCAGCAGCCCTTAATAATTTTAAATGGGAAAAGATTGTACGTAGGACTTGTTTTTCGTTCTGTCTTGAAGCAAAGTGATATATGTATAGTCGTGTTGCCGAGTCATCGCCTTGTCACGTACAGCTTGGAGTCGAAATAGCAGCCACGTAGATATATATGATGCTAGGGAAAAATAACGTCAAGAGAAGCTATGGAGTAATGCAGAACTTTGCAAAGAAAGAAGTACCCCAGCCACAGTACACAAAGAATGACGTAGAGGTTGCTAGCATGAGCGGCCGGCGGCAGTGGCGACGATAAGCCAAACCGCCCCAAGTCGACGCACGAGGTGGACGGCCTCCCGGCGGCCCTGCAAGCGCAAGCAGAAGCCGGCGGCACCCGGTACGAAGAAGATCGACGACCTTCCACCGGCAGGGGAGCACGTGTGCCCCGTCTGCCAGCGCCGCGCTTCGACAGAGTGGCGCTTCAACTGATGGTTCACCAGCTAGGCCACGGAGCCCTCGCGGACCATGCTTGCTTGGCAGCTGGCCCCACGGCCACGCTTCCTTCTAAAAATGAATCCCTTCCTCTCCTATAATTGGCATACCAAGTAATTGACCGTTCCCCCAAAATTTTTACAATCGTGGGCTCGTGGCACTAGTATATCCATTTTATTTATCATTATAATTTTGCACCGCATAAATAAAATATTAGTGGAGTAACTGTCTGTCAAAGTATAGCCCTGACAAAATAAAAGCCTAGGAAAAAACAGAAAAACAACTATCTGTAATTTTTTGACTAATTAAATGACCAACGATTTTGTGATCGGGTTGTTCTCGAACAATTGCTTTGTTATTGTATTCACTGTCATGGATTTTAGTATGTTTTATCATGATGTTAACCATCGTTCTCAAAGTCTCTAGACGCGATGTTTCAATTTGCTTTTTTATGGTGTCAACTGTCATGCTCGCTCGAAACGCTCTAAATACAATATTTATATTATGTGCTCGATAAGTCTAATTTTGTCGGATAGTATGCACGGTGTACATAGCTATTGGCGTGTATAATTTGCCTTTTCATGGTGTTAACTGTCATGGCGTCATGCTCGGAAAGCTCTAAATATGACATTTGTGCTCGAGAAGTTTGATTTTGTCGTATAGTATGCATGGCGTACGCAGCTATTGGTGTGCATGGTGTTAGCCGTCATGGCGTCATGCTTGAAAAGCTCTAAATATGACATATGTGTCTGATAAGTCTGATTTTGTCCGATAGTATGCATGACATACGTAGCTATTGGTGTGTATCTTGGATAGTCGCACAACCTCATCTAATAAAGTAGGTTTTTGTCGGGTTCCATATATATGCATGTGATTTTGCGTGTTATCCAATCAAACATTATGGCTTCCTCATCCTCTAGCTTGTATTTTACTTGCCCGGTTGCTGATTGGGTATTTTCAGTGAAAAAGCAAACCAACCTTCGAGGCAATGTCTCTTTGCTTTACGTTAAAATTAGGATATTTTTGTCCTGGGAGCATTGTTGTACACCGTACCTGAAGTACCGCCATGTACTTCTCTAAACACTTTATGCAATTTCTCTCTTAATACTACATATTTAACTGAAAGGTATGTTCAAAAAAAATGAAGGACCCGCCTTGTTTTTCTTGAATGCTGCTTTGAGCTTGATTCTTCTCAATCTTGATGGTGCAAGACATTAATATTCCGTGTCTCCATGAGCGATCTGTAGGCTGGTCTCTGCTAGCCACAGCAGGAGAGAGAGAATCCGCTCCTAGGAGGAGACATTTATTGAGTAGATCGGTGTGTATTTATGACACATGTTGCTACTCATGGATCAGAAAATCTACTTATTTATGTACAAGGGTTGTGATCTTTTTTCCTAATGTACAATTCCAAAAATTTGATCATGAACAAAATTTGCCGGGTTCCTACTATACAGACAATGTTTCAATTTGGATTTGTTTTATGTAACAGTTCAGATTTCTCCTGAATTGTTTTAAAGGGTATGTTGAGATTTATATATATGGTTCTAAAGGGATATTTAAGCAGAAACCCCTCTTGGTTTTGTTTCCACCTCTGTTTGGGGGATGACTTGCTGATGCCCTCATTTTGATTCAAAGATTTTTCCTAGCTCCTCTTCACTAACTACTTCTCAACTCTCAAGTTAGGGCTTAGTACTTTCTCTCATTTTTTCCGTGGAAGCAAAGTGATAAAATGCTACGGATCAGTAAACCTTTGCCTTGTCTCGGAGTCAAACTGTACGTATAGCAACAAAACCTATAAATGTTAGGGATAGCCTGACGTTGTACTTACATGATATCACACCTTTTTATTGCCTGTGGCCAGTTAAAGCAAGATATACGGTAAGTACTCTCCTAACTACAACTAAACAGTGCATGTCGTCTAACTAACTACAATTAACATCATTACTGCTCTTTTTTCCCTTGATCTTTCTTTGTTTTTTGGGTTGCTCTTATTAGCAATTAAGTTTTGTATGTGCAGTCCACGCTGACATATGCCTTTGACCTAGGGAAACAAGGCTTTGGGTTCCATAACATCACGTACTAGAAGCTTTCGTCTGCTTATATTGGCTTTTAGCTTGATCTTTTATTTTGTTGTTTCTCTCTCCTCTGACCTTTTTGTTTCAGACTTTGAGGGTAAGCAAGCTCCGGCCGGGAGTACTACGCTAGAGGTGTACGCGTGGAAGCAACAAGAGATCGACTTGCAGGTACCTACTACTCCCTCTGTCCCAAATTACTATTCGTTTTAGTTTTTCTAGATACATAATTTTTATTATACATCTAGATATATATTATATCTCGATATGTAGCAAATGCTATATGCCTAGAAAAGCCAAAACAAATAGGTACATACAGCATAGCTTAAGCACATTCAGTATTGATTGTCATTTTTACTTATCTTTGCAGCCGATGATTGCTGATCCCAACAACAACAAAGAAAAAACACCCGGCGATTCGGTGGAAAAGAGTCGCTAGGTACAAAGTGTGACTGTGAATTGGCCTTCCGCGCGCCGGCCACATATCCTTGCTTGTCAACCAACTAAATGCAGACAGAATTCAAGTGTGAGTTGTCATGGCAACCGTGAGGGGTCGCCCTTAAATAAAGTTGCAGAAGCAGCGTTTAGTGAGCAAGAGACAGAGAAAGGATGTGTGGAGAGTAATGGATACGTCCAAAGGAGGAAGCTAGGGAGAAAGCAGCCACCGCTTGACACGGCCGTGCAGGCCACGGAGAGCCTATATATAGAAACCACCTCTCTGCACTCGTGCTCAGTCACACACCGTACACCTTCACCAAGAAGCAGCCACTGCAGTCCACTGTCTGTCTGCCGTTGCACGCGCAAGTCCTTCTATGAACGGAGCTCAGGTGTTCTTCTACGGCGTGGCCTACGGCCAGTTCCTCGCCGGCGTGGGTGGGGGCCCCGGCGGCGACGAGCCGAACCGCCCGTGGCGCCCCAAGTCGGCGCACGAGGCCGACGCCGCCCCGGCGGCGGCCCTGCGCAAGAAGAGGCCGGCGGCGTCCCGCAACCGCAAGAAAGACCACCCTGCAGCTGCAGCAGCAGCAGGGGGAGAGGCAGCGGGGCCTTACCCGTGCCCCATCTGCCACCGCCTCTTCGACGCGGTGAAAGCCGTCCATGGCCACCAGCGCAGCCACCCGGAGCGCGACTGGCGCGGCATGGCGCCGCCGCGCCCGCTGCCGCCCGTCGCCGCCGACGGCAAGCAGTACCGCTACGCCTGCGACCGCTGCGGGGCCCCCTTCGAGACACGCCAGGCGCTCGGCGGCCACCGCGCCAGCCACAGCGGCAAGATGGGGTGCTTCTCGCTCTCCAGGCAGCAGCCGCCCGCCGCCGTGCCGCCTGCTGCTGCGCCCATGCCCGTCTTCCCCTTTGACCTCAACGAGCCGGCGCCGGAGCAGGAGGAGTAGCAGGCTGGCGGAGGAGCGAGCAGCTAGGGCTCGGCGAATCGACGACGTGCTTGCGTGTCTTAATTATTAATCCTTCTCTTTCTTTTCCTGTAGTTTCTCTTTCTTTCAATCAGATCGGACTTCCTAGCTAGTTCGATCGGTTGCAGCCCTGAAGATCCCTAAACTTTGTTGATCTGGGCTTTAATTTGTTCATATGAGAGTATGTAACTTCGATCGATCAAACCGATCGATTGATTAACTAAAGAAGAAGGCCGCAAGCCGTTATCATGTACAGACATGTTGGTGTGGTGTTTCGATGTGATCCCTCGCTCTGCTGCATGTCCCTTATCTAGCTATAGACGATGTCGATTCCTCAAGCTGGTCATGGACTCACCTTATCTCATGCGCAGCTTTGAGTTCGAGCTCCTTCTACCCATCGATCTTCAATTCATCCTGCAAAACATTCAGATTAATTCCGGCCGTGTCTCTAACTCTCCATAAGCGATCTTGCAAAACTAAGAGCTGCGTGCAAGAGATATATTCCCCTGTTAGGATGTGTTTATTATTAAGCATCAAGCCGGAGTGCATTATTCATGGCATGTTTCTACTCATGGATCGCCCAAATCTCCCAGTAATTATGTAGATCAAGGGGGTATCCAACTGATTTCCTAAAGCATAAATGCAAAAATTTCCATCATGTGTAGAATTGTGATCTTCATCCTACTCGTGGATCAGCAAAGATCCTTTTATAATTATTTTCCTTCTTCGTTTCAAATGTTGTAAGTTGAAAATTGTAGTGGTAAAGGAAACCTTAAGGGGGAAAAAACCTCGGTTCCATCGCTATTTGGGCCAGCGGCGATGACTCCAAAATCCTCCATATGATCATCATTTAATTCGAAGATTTGAAGCTAGATCCCCTTCACTAATTATATTTGCAAGTCTGGCTCCCCTTCGACACAAAGTGGTATTTCTTCCAACCAAAAGAGGCACCCACTGTTTTCATGGGGACTGCGTTTCCCAGCAGCCCTTTCATGAGAAGAAAGGATGGTGTGTGGGAGTTATAGATGTTAGGGATAGAGTGACGTTAGAAAGGTTGTACATATCGCATGTCACTTTTTTGTTGCTTGCGGCTGGTCAGAGCAATATAATATATATTCTTTCCTCACAAGAATTAAGCAATATATATAATAATGATGTATAACATAGCAATACATATATGTTTGATCTGAAATAACTTTTTATATTCAATGTTAAACCCCTTAATGTACACTACTACTGCTAGTTGTTTAAAAAATTTTCCCCTCCAGTTTTGTATGCATTTTGAATAGTTTTATATTCCATCAGTAATGTGTTTTCGTCTGCTTATAGCTACATATAGTATTGGTTTGTAGCTAGCTTGGTCGTTTGTTTTATTTTCTCTCAGTTTGGAACCTTCATTTTCGGGCGAGTAGTATGCAAGGGACTTGCGGGTTAACTACACACAAGCTTAAGCTACATGCGCTACTTTTTTAGTGTGGCTTGATCTGATGTAGAATCAAGTGAAAACCCTTTCTTGATTCCATGCGCTAATGTTTTCCTATGATGTACGTACTTCTTATCAATTTATTTTTGATTTGATGATCCCATGGAAATTTGGTCTTATTCTTTCAAAAAAATCTATCAGATTCCATGAGTGGCATGATCTGCTGCCACAGCAAATTTGCTCAACTATTTACTTAATTTGTTCTCGTTTGGAATATTTACTGAGCTAGCTATATCGATCTAGCTCAAGGGGAAAATCCAGCAGATCATGTGCTTATCTGGTTATTTCAATATTTTTCTATTAACCATGAGTTGAAAATAAAAATTAATTAAACAATATTTGTTATACAGTACAACCATTAAAATAATATATTTATGTTAACCAGAGGGGATATCAAAATATTCAAAGATCATGCATATCAAAACTCATTTATATGGGCTCAATTACTATTTCACAGGTTTTCTCAATCTTTTGTCCAACCTGTTAGAGTTAAGTCTAGCTAGATTTTAATATTCATAGTGTTCAAACAGCATCAGTACCATCGAATCACCTCTTTGGATTCAAATCGAACTCGATACGCATAGTTTTTCCTAGCCCTTTAATGATTAAAATGCACATCACGGTGGAAGCTGTTAGAAAAAAAGACATGTATAGTTTTCTCAAAATATGTTCAACACTCCAAAGTAAAGTATATAAGCACCCCATAAGGCTATTATCAATGTGGCGGCGCACTATTAATACAGTACTGTACGACATTTTTTTGTGTCTATTCCTTTGTTTTTACATATCGAATTTTTTTCATTTTTCAATATTATATACTGCTAGATAGTAAAGAGTTTAGCTAGAAATTCATGACTAGAAAATCATTCTTAGGTTTTTTTAATTTCTTGGTCTTATTACATTAATTGTAGGAAGATCTGAATCCTATGCTCGATTATTGTGTGCATCCTTGGTTTAGAGGTTGGCATTAGAGGTACGAAGACGAGATGTAGTGTGTGTGTATACACACACACACAGTTAGGTATATCCGTATACATGCATTCCCTAGATTGGATGGCATTTTAATTTTTCCGCGTCACTAAGGATTTTTCTTTATATCATGTAAAAAAAACAAGATGGAGCAAAGGCAGACTGAGGGGAGTGAGGCTGAATTTGGTGGCGAGTTTGCCATTTACGTTTTTATAAAATGGTGAATTCGCGTCACTAATAGGTATGTTTGCAAACGAGCTTCTTGAGAAAACTTTGGACCATGTTTCGGCTTGAATAATAGGCCAGATGATTAGTGCATTCTTAAAAAAGCAACCTAAAAGTTGAGCGATCTAAAAAAAATCCAAAAGTTGAGCAAGATAGGGAGAGCGAACGACCGAAACATGGTTAGGGCCGGCCAGGCACTGCTAGCTGCTAGCACCGCGCCTTGACGCCTTGCGGTGGCGACAGCGGCGCTGCTTCTGGTCAGAGGCAAGGAAACGTTTCAACGGTGATTCTGTCGGCCATCGTCAGGTTTAGACGTTTAGTGCATGATTCAGTAGAACTGTTCATCTTTGTGCATACATCGATTAATTGAACTGAATTATCAAAGTTTTCATGAACTCCACCTGCTGTAAGCATGTAATCCTTCGTTTAGCTGCTGGAGTCGGAACAATATCCATCATGATGCCTGTCTATGCTTGATTAAAGCTTCTATGTATTTACGATAATATAGAGCAATCAATATATTTTGTACCCTTCCTATCAAGTAAAGCTTCTATATATTTACCACATAAGCATGGGTTACAACGAAATTTCACATACAAAGAATGAGTTACATCATGTTTCTCTCAGTTCTGTGGTGGATGAAGCACTGTACCGATGCTCGTTTTCTTTTGCCATCTTTTTTTATGAGTAACTCAAAATTTACCTGATTTACACGCATGTTTGTGCCTAACTCATCAGAATGCTGCCTTTTCACTTACCCTTTACGAGCACTTGCGAGATAGCTGAATCAAAGAGTTCGCTTTCCTCTGCGCTCTACTTGTACCTGTCTTTGCAATATCAGATAGATGCTCATCCAGACCGAATCCGAGCGCGTGCACCATAAGGGAGTTATTATTCAGACCTAGCTCGAGTAGAACAGAAAGTGCACACTCCTTGTTCTTGGGAGTCCCTTCCTTTATGATCTCAACAAGTATCTCGACAAAGGACGTTGACCCCACTTCGCTGCGACAACCAGGATGCGATGCCAGGAGGAGAAAAATGGACAGTGCTTCATCAATCATGCCGAGTTTCTTGTCACGAAGTATTTTCAGCAAAACCGTCACAATTCCTGCTTCAATAGCTCTGAATTTGTTCGGATGGTTCAATATGAGATTAAATATTGCCGTTGAAGCATCCTTCTTGCCTCTTATTGTCCCATCCCTTAAGAGGTGCACCAAAGGAGCTATACCGCCCAAAATCCCTATAGCTGCCTTGTTCTCATCTATCATAGACAAACTGAACAATGCTGCTGCTGAGTTCTCCTGACCTTCAACACTACCATTTTTAAGGACTTCGATGATCAAAGGTATCGCTCCTCCTTTAGCTATCAGGACCTTGTTGGTCTCATCGATCGACAAGTTCAACAATGCAGTCACAGTGTTCTCCTGGATTTTCTTATCCGGATATGACACCAAGCTAATAAGAGCTGGGAGCCCGCCATTCTCAAGGATCAGTGCTCTATTCTCCGGGTTCTCTTTGGAAAGTATCCTAATCTTCTTGGCAGCCTTCCGCTGCACATCAAGATGAACTGAGGATAGATCTTTCACCAGCGATGGAATGTCTTCTTTGCGCTCTTCCTGTTCAGCTGCAGGCTCGGGTTCTCCCATTTGAATCTCAACTTTATTCTTTTCACACCACTGCAGAATCAAGTTTTTTAGCGCAAAATTCGGTGCCAGTGATAGATGAGCTAATGGTTGCTGAGTCTTTGGGCAGGTCCGCTGGCCAGCATCTAACCACTTCTGGATACTCCTCCTCTCATAAGTCTGCAAATCAGTTGAAATACATGGATATGATGAGACAGTAAACTTGCTTTGCAATCAGGGAACATGAATGTCGTAGCACAAAGCATACCCGTCCACTCGCGATGATGACCGGGTCAGTCATGATCTCCAATGATATTGGACAAAGGAAGTCATTTGGGATCATTAGAGACGGGCACTTCTCCAGATATTTTGGTATTGAGACGTCACCGAGGATGTTCTTTTCGTCGATGCCTGCAATCTCCTTGAACTTTTTGAGGAGTTCTATTATGTGCTTGGTGCTCTCCGGTTGCTGTCCATTCCTCTCGTTGATGAGCTTTTTAATGGCCATCGTCTCTGCTCTCAAATCTGCCAGGCTTTGCAGCTCGAGTTTCTTGGCTAGCCTTTCTAATATAGCTCTATCCGCATTGCCATCCTCGTTCTGGAGTATCATCATAAAATCCATAGACAGCTCCATGTCTTGAGTATCTGTTCTCTTCTTGGATCTCTTCAGTTGTGCGCTGATGAGCTCAACCTGAAACCACCAAAAGCAATTGCAGTTTGCTTCAGCTAAGAAAACACAATGCCCCATTACATGCTCTCTTATCAAAATGTTGACAAATAGATGACTTTTATCACCTGCTCCTTGACTTCATCAGAGATGCCAATCTCAGAGTAAGGCATCCCATCCAATGCAAGGTTCATCTTCTCATACACGGCCCGGAACCGCCCGAGCACAGCCTCGCTCTCCAGAGCCTGAAATGTAATATTGAGACAAGATCATCAGTCCAAATTCAATCTTTTGATCAGCCCAGGGTAAAGGTGATGTTTTTACGCAATGCAAGGACCATAAACAGGAGCAATGAATATATGAGCTATTCAGAGTCAGACACCAGGTGTTTTATTAATTAATTAATTATTACCAGGAAGATCTTGCTGCCGTCGTGGCAGCATCGGAGGAGGCGGCGGGCGGCGTGGAATGCGCGGCCGAGGAGGGCGAGGCGGCGGTAGGCGTCATCGGTGAGGGACGGCGCGGTCTCGCGGATCTCCTGGATGAGCGGGAGCACGAGCTGGAGCCAGCGGAGGAGGCTCAAGCACTCCTTGCTCTGCGACCGCCGGAACTCCTGGAACGACCGCGCAGAGGCGACGGCGGTGAGGAGCTCCTCCACCAGGGCCTCGTCCGACACCTGCCTCCCCGACGGCTCCGATGTCTCTGCCTCCGCCTCCGCCTCCGGTTCCGGCTCCGCGTCGGACCCGGACGTCGCCCGTGGAAAGATGGACCACGGCAGCATCGATCGGTCGGTGAATGCACTGAATCCCCCGGGGAATGGCAAGCGGACGGGAGGAGCAGATGAGGTGGAGATCGAGAAGAGCAAGGTGGAGGAGGAAGAAGGCTTTTCGCGGGCTGAGCTGAATTCCAGGGGAGGGGCTCTGTCATTCCCAATCTCCCAAAAATAGCTAATGGAAAAAAGCCAAGAGATGGCAACCATGAATACGTGCAGTGAACACAAATTTGCACATACAGTCTTACGGTCTTCTAAGTATTTGGGGGGAAAAAACATGGCAACATTCATCCCTTGGCACTGCTACTGCACGATTGCTAATCTGCCAACAAATTAAATTTGTGTTCGATGGCGAAATTTGTCAGCTAGATGAGTTCAGGTTAAGCGAAACCTTAAATAAATGCAACGATTAGGGGAACAGATACGGTGGTGGCCCAAATGTTTCAATTTCCTCCCTCGTTTCAGCGCGTTCATATCTAAAAGTTGTCCTGTGGCAGCAGAAGAAACAAACTGCTTCAACTTTATTCGTGCATGCTTTGTACATTTGTGAATTTGAATATAGGCGCAAGGCAGTGCCAGCAACAGCAAGGCAAGATGAGCATAAAAAAATGGAGCACGACGGCTAGCTTCTAAATGAAACGAGATCATGGCGTTGCAACCGCGCTTTGTCATTTCAAGTGAAGAGATCATGTTTTGAATTAAAGAAAAAACATGTAAACAAAAACAAGTGCATCAAACCATTCCATCATCATCATCTAAATTTTACGCAAACAAAGGCAAATCTAGTTATGTATGCTCTCCCTCCATTTCAAAATGCACAACTTATTTTATTTTGAGAAAGTGAAACGTGTTAAAGTTGGTAGAATTCTTACTATTGGAGAAAACCTTCAAATTTCCAAAACTTTCTTGGGGAATTCTTCAAAACAAAGCTTAGTTATTCGGAGCTCATGATTTTGGCCCATTTTGAAGGTTCATGTTAAAGGTTGTCCTTTTTCCGAATTCCTTGTTCTTAAAGTGGCCTAAAGATCTGTTTTTAGAAAAAAGAATGTTAAATGGAAACTTTTAAAGTAGGGATATGCTTCAAGGTTTGTTCAGGGCAGGAAAGTTGTAAAACAACTACATCCAACCATTTCATTATTAGCTACATGAATATGAAGATATGCTTAGTTTTCCCTTGGCATGTATATATAGTATTCATTAAAAATGATTCGATTTTCAAATTTTGAAATCCAAATATCTAATTCTCTGATTCATACTAGCTAAGGTTTTGTTTCGCTATCATGTTTCTAACCGAGAGGGAGATGATAATGAGGATATATAGAGGCTAATGAGGATTTTGATGTGCATCCCTTGCACATTATTGCACGTTGGTTTCTCATTCTCCTCTTGAGTGTAGTGAACAAAAAAATATTCTCGTGATTGGGTAGATTATAACGGTAGACATGGACTGCATCAAATGGGACCCACGGGTGAAAAAAATGACTGGTAGGGTGATAAGCAAGTAACACACGTCACGTGTAGCCTGATAGGATGGAGAGGGAACGACCGTGCAATCGTCCATAAACATGGATGGATGGTAATAATATTCTTGTTCATTTGCTACTCAGTTTCTCACAAATTAGTAGTATGACTATAACTAGTAAATATTTTGTTGTGTTTATTTCGCACCATTTTCTTTCTTAACCAACTTAAGCTTATAATAACTCGTTACTCCACAGTAAATTAGTATTGAGAGAAATGACCGTTAAACCTAAATATAGCAATAATCATTAAAACTCGAGATATCTCTTTCAAACACCATCATTGCAATCAACCTGAATAATTCGCATCAATATCTCATTATTTTTTCCGAACGATTGAGATCAACTTAAGGAACAAAAATAGGCAGCCACAGATTTCTACAGAGCATGCGGACAGGGCTGACTAGAAGTAACAGATGGATGGATACTTAAAGCTGACGCCTCATACTGATGTATCTATAATCAGGCCTTAAAGTCCTTGCTGGCTCATCAAGACTTGCAAAGTGTCCTTATTTTGAAAGCGCAAGCACATGCCCCCTGGGTTGGGTTGGGTGGCCATAGCCGTTGAGGCCGCCCCACAGCTCGGAGGCCGTCCAGATCCCATCCGGCGGCGGAGATCGCACGACCGTTGCGTTTAAACGGGTCGGACCGGCTCTTGCCCTTTTGGGGTCGGCCACATCCTCCCCCTATTTTATCGCTCCCGTGTCCCGTCTCTCTCCTCCGCTCCTCCTCCACCACCTCCCCATCGCCAGCAGCAGCCACCCGCAGGGGCGAGAGGCGGCGAGGCCGTCAGGGGAGAGGTCCTGCTCGTCTTCTCGTCTCCCGTCTCCGGAACGACGACGAGCAAGGTCCGTGCGGCGGCTTCTTTTTCTCTTCCGGCCGTGGGAAAGATTGGTTCTTGGACGCGTACGTTGTTCAACGGGGTGGGTGTTGGGTCTGACCTCTGAGCGAGGGTTCGAATCGAATCGTTTCTTGCTCTTGTTTTGGGTTGGATTTGGTTTCTTGGGCTGCGGTTCCCTTGGATCTCCGGTTAGATGTAGTAATTCAGGGAGAAGATTAGCTCAAAGCGATTATATCCAGACTCGTAGGGGCTCGTAGCTGTGTTGCCTGTTGGGGGTGGATCTGCTCTTGGGCTCCTTTTCCCGGCGTTTCTCTTAGATCTCCTCCGCTCTCTGAATTCCGTCAAAGAACGGCTAGAATTTGGCCTGCTGTTTTCCGAATTTCTTGCACCGATTTTCTCAAAGTTCTCTCTTTTGCTCTTCTCTGAGCTGGGATTGCTCGCTTCTCTCCAGCTATGGAACCATACCAGGAGCTTACCAGCAGGATCTTTTTGATTCCCTGATGTGGAATTCTCGACGTTTTATTCTATTTCTTGCCCTGGCCACCAGGCAAATTGATCGTCGTCGTCGCGTCGTTGTTTCTGACGTACGATGGAGTGTCACGAGATATTCAAACCAAAAGGCCTCGCCTTTTGCAGATCCGTATCGCTCTTGGATATTTTTGAGCCACGGTAACAAAGCCGGTCCTTGTTGCTTCGATTCTGATGTGCAATTCGGTTTGACTTTCTTGCTGCAGCAGTTCTCCGGCAATGGAGAATCTGAGATCTGAAAACTACCACCAAGGTGTTGCCATGGAGGGCGTCAAGTTCGCGTCAGAGATGGCCAACACCAACCGGAGGGCCCTGAGCGACATCAAGAACATCATTGGAGGCCCTCACCAGCATTTGGCTGTTAGCAAGAGGGGTCTCTCAGAGTAAGCCCCGAGCTGTTCCCAAAATTTGACTTTTACCTTGCATGAACTGGATCTTTAATTGCCTTCCTTTCTTTGTTTCAGAAAACCAACTGCTGCTGTACATACGAAGGATCAAGCTGGCTTTGTCGGTCATCGTCCGGTCACGAGGTTTGCGAGCTAACACCTCACTTCTACTACTTACCATCCTGAATCGAATTACCATGGAAGGTTAATGAAGTACGCCTTGCTCTTTTGGCAGGAAATTCGCTGCAACTCTGGCAAACCAACCTACAACTGCCCATCTGGTAACTGTCGTGATTCATACTGTTGCCATTTTAATTGGATCTGCTCCATGCACTGCTTCTTAGTTATGTAAACTTTTCCGTTATGCAACTTTAAATTGGTGTAGGAACCAGATATTTGAATACGATGCACTACTTTTTTGTTGTCAGTTTCATAATTATTAGATAGATGTTGCTTCTCATTATGGTAAATATGGCAATTCAAACATTTGATCAGTGTGAAAGGGCATTCCTATTATGCATATAGAGTATCAATTTCTGATATATTTGAATGTGATGCACTGTTTTTTTGCTGTCAATTTGATAATTCTTGGGTAGACTCTGCTTCTTCTTATGGTAAATTTGACAATTCAAATATTTGATATGTGTAGTGTGAAAGGGTGCATGTGAACTTTGAATTTGCAGTTTGGAGTCCCATAAATTGAATTCATGTTTTGCATATAGAATATCTAGCTTTTATCTATGCACTGAATCTTCTAATTTGTGCTGAATGCTCTTGTAGTTGTGTAAATATGAATATGAATATTATACAATTTGAATATGCTATGAGTTTCCCCTTGTTTCGACAAGTAGTATTCATGTATCAGCTCTAATATTTAATTGTTGTGCAGGCCCCGATTGGAAGTGAAAGACAGAAAAGAAATGCAGATACAGCATTTCACACACCTGCAGATATGGAAAGCACCAAGATGGCTGATGACATCCCCTTGCCTATGCTGTCTGAGATGGATGAAGTGGTAAGTCAGCATCACATATTCCTAGTTCATTCTTTAGCTCTTTGTAAGCATAACAGATTGCTTATTTGAACATTATCACTAACACAAGTCATTCCAGATGAGCTCCGAACTGAAAGAGATTGAGATGGAAGATATTGAGGAGTCAGCACCTGATATTGACAGCTGTGATGCAGGAAACTCCCTGGCTGTGGTTGAATATGTAGATGAAATTTACAGATTTTACAGAAGAACTGAGGTAGAATTCCGACCTTCTGAACCTAAAGTTTATTGCAGTTACCCTGTCATTAACATGTGTGTCTCATTGCAACATTCTGTATACATAGGGTTCAAGCTGTGTCCCTACAAATTACATGTCAAGCCAAACTGATATAAATGAGAAGATGCGTGGCATTCTAATTGACTGGCTGATAGAGGTGAGAATGTTAAGAAAACGTGCAACCTTTCAGTTTAGTATTATTTTTATGCTCTACAAAACCTTCAACCTTGACGTTCAATACTTTTTGTTTTTTTTTGTATGCAGGTACACTACAAATTGGAGCTGTTGGAGGAGACCCTTTTCCTCACTGTGAACATCATAGACAGATTTTTGGCTCTTGAAAATGTGGTGCGGAAGAAGCTTCAGCTAGTTGGTGTAACTGCTATGTTGCTGGCGTGCAAATATGAAGAAGTGAGCGTACCGGTGGTGGAAGATCTCATCTTAATCTGTGACCGCGCTTACACAAGGGCTGATATTCTTGAAATGGTAAAAGTACTCTAAATCTTGATTTTCAGTGCAAAAGAAAAAAAATCAGAAAAATGACATTGACATTTCTGCAGGAGAGAAGGATAGTGAACACGCTTAAGTTCAATATGTCAGTGCCGACTCCATATTGTTTTATGAGAAGGTTCCTAAAGGCAGCACAAGCAGAGAAGAAGGTAAGATACTAGTACACATTTCTGTTTGCTGTAGATAGATCATGTACCCTGACAAATATTCTTACCATCTACTTACTGGACAGCTCGAGCTCCTGTCATTCTTCATGATCGAGCTGTCTCTCGTCGAATACGAGATGCTCAAGTTCTGCCCATCTATGCTAGCAGCTGCAGCCATCTACACAGCTCAATGCACAATAAATGGGTTCAAATCCTGGAACAAATGCTGTGAGCTGCACACAAAATATTCAGAAGAACAACTAATGTAGTTATTACCTCCCTACTCTTGATTTTCAAAAGGCATACCATTTCAGATTGTGCTTACAGTTACATGGTTCATTTTATGCTGCAGGGATTGCTCCAGGATGATGGTCGAACTGCACCAAAGAGCAGCTCATGGGAAACTTACTGGGGTCCATAGAAAGTACAGCACTTTTAGGTATGGCTGTGCTGCGAAATCGGAACCTGCCACATTCTTGCTGGATGCAAGAGCCTAAGCTAGAACTAATTGGCTGGTTATACACACTCTAACTACTTCCATGGAGAGAGTGAAAGAGGGGTGTATATAGAGGCTGCTTCGACTATACAGAGTGGGATCCGCATAATATGCAACAGCTGTTGCAGCAACCATTTGGTGGGCTGGGTTGGTGTGTTGTGTGTTAGTTCAATAACTTAACATCGATGAAACATTGGTTTATGTTGTTAGGTATTTTTTTTTCCAATTATATCCATTGGAATCCAATTCTGCAATTGTATCTTGGGCATTATTCTTTGTTCATGTGACACCCTCTGCAGTCTGAAAATAAACATTGATTGAATTTCCTGTTCAGTATGCCCCAGTGATAAGTGGATCTGCTGAAACTGTTCTTCCTGTTCAGTATGCCCCAGTGATAAGTGGATCTGCTGAAACTGTTTTTTCTGCTGCAGCATCTCATCCTGCTGTTACATGCTGTGCTTATTTTGATGTAGTAGTATGATATCCAGTTTTCTGAAGGATGCCTATATGCATTTATCTTCAGAGCAAAAGCTCCATTTTCTTTACTCTTGACTCAGATTTGCATCAAACGTTGTGGACAGTTCTCAATGGAGTCTTTGTTCATATTTCCAGTGTTGCGAGTCGTGTATATCTGCATCTTTGCTGACGTTTTTATCTCTCCATTCACTTGCAACATAGTTGTCATCCTCCAGACAGTTGATGCGTGAACCATTTGTTCCTGATCTTTGATTTCGTAGCATGGTTTCGGGTATGTGCACAGGACCCCTTGAAGCATGACAGGATTATTCTCAGCTTTGTCATTTTCCTGCTGGTCACGCTGTATTGCTGTGCGTAAAAGCCTCTTAAGTAACAAGCATGTTTCTCGCTTCAGCTGGCATTAGTTTAAAGATCAGGAAATCTTTCTTCTGCTGGCATCTGCTATATTTTATCTCTATGTTGTGTTTTTATATACTGCTTTTCTGAATGCTCTGAACACCAAAAGTTCAAATGAGTCTAGAAAAGTGAAAAGGATAGCAATGCTAGCAACAGAAGCTCATGATCCATTGAGGCAGAAGGCTTTTCAGCATGAAGTATCTGCAACTTGGAATAGAAGTTTAGACTCTGAACGGAACTGGTTCTAGGTAGCTCTGTCAATGCATACAAAATAATCCGCTTTACTATTATATGCTTGTCTAACAAGATTTGAAATAGGAAAATAATCCATGAGAAATTTAAGAAAATGATGATGGACTCATGGGGTTACAAATTGAAGATTTGACTTGTGAGCTGTTCCAACTGCAGCCTAATTCCTGTTAGATCCGGTTGTAACTGAGAGACCAAGTTGACATGTGCCTTAGTCTATTTGTGATGAGTGATTGACTGGATGATTTGAGACTTTACTGGTTGAGTTCATATTTCATATGTGCATGATTATGCTAACGGCTAACTGGATGTGTTGTGTTGTGTGCGTTATGTTGTGGTGTTTGTGTAAACTATATGTTGTGTGTTATGTCTTTTGGCTTGTGATGTGCAGGTGTATGATGCGACATGATAGTCGACGGCATGAGGTAAGGTCAAGCGAAAGGTTCATACCGATGTACTAGGGCTGTGAAGGGTGGACACGAGTAGGCTTGGACCGAGGGACCCGAGAAGTTCGGGCGGAGTCACGGGTGATCCACATGGTGCACGGAAGAGTAAGGGTACACGGACGGTGATGGAGATGGCGTCGGTCAAGTCAAGCAGGACGGAGGCGAGTAGAGTAGGCAGTCCGGGAGTGGGAGCGAAAGATTTGGAGGCGTCGGAGGCTTGGCGGAGGCCGGACAAGCGTCGACATCGGTGAGTCATGTTGGGTGCGGCGTGCAAGAGGGTTTGACCGGTTTGGCCTCAAAATCGGGGGTGAGTCACGCCTGGCGGGGCGTGCGAGAGGGTTTGATCGGTTTGGTCTCAAAATCGGGGGTGAGTCCGGTGCGGCCGGATGGCGTTGAGTCGGAGGACGTGTGGCACCATCGGGAAGCTTACGTCGAGGCGAAGTGAAGTCGTGAAGGCGTAGGTCCATCCGATGTACGAGAAAAAAGTTGAACGATTTTATCTCTAGGTGTATTTGAGTTGTATGCTTCATGTAAGGGTATTTTGGTCATTTTTCAGATGCCTATATATATGTGGAGAGGGCTGTTAGCCAGCCACATCTCAGGGGTTGTTAGGTGGTGGTTCTCATTTTTGCGTTTGAGAGTTTTTGGTGGGGGAGAGAGGGAGGGAGATGAGGGATTTTTTATTTGATTTTTTTTACCATCTTAGCTTTGTTTGTACTTAAGAGTGGTCTATAATCGAACATTTACCATCTTAGCTTTGATTGTGCTTAAGGGTGGCTTGTAATCGAACATTACCATCTTAATTTTGATTTTTCTTAAGAGTAACTTATAATCGAACCTGGTGGAGTAATCTAAAGATCAAATTCGTGCTCACTTGTTCCATCCTCTCAAGATATTAGATTTCTTTTTTTCATAATTTTCGGAGGTATTTTGAGGATTTTTCGTTTTCATATTTTTTGGAGGTATTTTGAGAATTTTTCATTCTTCGCGGTTCGTTCCAAATCCCGTGAAATTTGTTGTGGAGGCTTTTGTTAACTTTGGTACATTTCCACTTAAATACTTCACGGATTCGACGTGAATTTAAATTTTTCCTCAAACCGAGGTTTGTGAAAGGCATTCGGTTTTCTTCAAAATCCACGATGAATATTTAAGATTTTCGTGATATTTTTCCTTGGATCTATTAGCTTTTGAGGAGGTGCTTCTTTGGCTCATGTTTCGTTTGAATCCGCGTAGCGTTGAGGAAGAGGCGGCCCGGCTTGGCAGGCCCAGCTCGCTGCACGCCAGCTGCCGGTCCAGCGTCTCGTGGACGCGGCCTGCGGAGCCAGCAGCGGCCCAAGCAGTGCAGCTCATTCCGACAGTCTCCTGCAGCTCAAGCTCGGCACTTCTCTCGGGTGAGCAGGTAAGCGGAGAAGTTTTGTCTATTTAATTCAGAGAAGAATCATTTTCCATGAACTGTCACTTTCCTGCTACAGGGATCAATGTTGCATAGCAATTGTTAATTTGTTAATCTTGTACGTCCAGAAGCTTGTACTGTACTTGCCTCTCTAAGTGCATAATGATGCAATTAGCTTTTGGATTTACATGAGATCACCTGTAGCTTGCATTCGAGTTCCGTAGCTTTACAACAATTAATCTAGTGCTTGGCTGCTTGCTGCTACTAATCTTTGGTTATTTAATTAATCTTTGTACGAGGGTTTAGTAGTAGCTTTACTTGATCTCTTGTGCGAGCTTTTTTCGAGTTTCGTTTTGCGTTTGATTCCGCTACGCTTTGAGCGTTTCTAATCGTTTTTAAGGTGAATTTATCATAAGTTGGTTTTTATCATCTTGATATTACAAGGTGTGCTTGGGGCGGCAATAGGGATATAGGCTAGAGAATTTTAAAAGTTCCTGTTCACCCCCCTCTGGTCGCCCGTCCTGATCCTTCAGTAACCACCACCAGCAGGATATCTTGTAACAAAAGATGCCTAGTTAAAAATAAATATCTATACAAAGGTCTGAAATTCTGAGCTGAACTTGTGTACTCTACTCTGAACTCCATCCGCTCATGCCATGAGCTGACACTCTGTCAGGGGATACGAAGTAATCCGATATGTGGTTGTCTGAAAAGATCTGAACTTGCAAAATAATAGACGAGGTATTCCCAATTTGACCTGTAGAGTGGTAAGGATCGCATTGCTTAGGCCGTGTTTAGTTTGGCGAATTTGGGGGTGCCAAATTACTGTTACAGCACTGTAGCACACTGTAGCGTTTCGTTTGTATTTGTGAATTATTGTCCAAATATTGACTAATTAGGCTCAAAAGATTCGTCTCGCAAAGTACAACAAAACTGTGCAATTAGTTTTTAATTTCATCTACATTTAGTACTCTATGCATGTACCGCAAGTTTGATGTGATGGGGAATCTTCTTTTTGCATAGTGTCAAAGTTGGGAGTTGGGAGTAACTAAACATGGCCTTACAAGCTAAAGATTTGACCTGTGAGCTGTCCCAAGTGACAGCCACTCACTATCCATAATATTTTAAGAAAATTATCCATAGTCTGTGGGAGGCTCGTGCTCCTGTACTGTTCATGAAACCTGGAGTCGTAATCATCAGAGAGGCTCTGCAAATTCTTAAACCAAACATCTGCGGCTCTGCAAACTTGGAGCTGAAAGCATGCACAAATTCCATCGAACCAACCACTGCAATTTTCGGTAAAGATCCATCATGCTAGACCCAAGATTTGGATTGGGGGCTAGTGGGGCTATACGATCTGGAGTTGCTAGAAGAGCAGCAGAATCAGAGGGCCCAGAGAGCGCGAGGGACATGACATGACAGACAGCGACTCCAAAACAAACTCTGGAAACGTTGGAAGCATGTGGGATGCCAAAAATCCACTCACATATCGCAGTCCCTGTCTCTAACAACTGTGATTCCGCCACCTAATCTTCCGAAATAAAACCAAACACATTGATAATCGTAAATAGAAAGAAAAAATTAAATAAAAAAAATCACCCTCCGGTCGGGCCTTCGTCTTGTTTCTCCGCTGGCTCCACGCCTTCTCTCGCTCTCGGCCTTTCTTTCCTTTCCTAGCGGCGACGACAGGGCGAGCGCCGCCGCGGCTTGGCCAGTTCTTCGTCGGCCGGCGAGCATCCGACAGGTATGCCCGCCCATTCCATTCCCTTCCCCTTCCTGCTGCGCGAAATCGAAAACTTAAAACCCTAATGCATGCTATTTGTATTCGGATCTGACCATGCATTTACCTGTAGCTTCGATTTTCTGCAGAATTTATCGGGTACACCCACTGTCCGCCCCTGCTTGCGGCTCCTCCTCATCTTTAGCTCTTATATTATTTTTCTGCTTTGCAGGTAAAGGCCATTGAGTATTAGGTGGAAGAAAGATCAGAATTGTAGGCACTGGCCCGGCTGCTCAAAAGGGGAAGGACTCCAGTCTCAATTGGGGGTTGTGAACTATGATCCTCTATGAACCATACCCTGGAAAAGATTTCGCTCCAAAGGGAGCATAATCCGAGGAGAGCAGACAAGGGGGGCTGGGAGAAGACAGGGCGATGGCGTTGCCCGAGCAATCATTCTCTCTTCTCGGGAGCTATGCGCTGCCTCTCTGGGCTACCATCATCGCCGGCGTTTTTGTCGTCATCTCGCTCTCGCTGTCCCTATACCTGCTGCTCAACCATCTGTCAGCCTACAAGAACCCAGAGGTTGTGAATTGTTTGCCAGTGTTTTGAATTATTGGAACTATGTTTGGCTTGATCTCTTCACTCATCCACACCGCTTCTGTGTTCTTTCAGGAACAGAAGTTTCTTGTCGGCGTCATTCTCATGGTGCCGTGCTATGCAGTCGAGTCGGTAAGGTGCTATGTTGCTGCTTTGTCGTTTGCCCAACGGATTAATACCTATATTTGCACTCCAGTTGTAGGATAAGATCTAGCTCCAATTATATACTTCTTAACATTTTATGACTTCTCTTGCAGTACATATCATTAGTAAATCCATCAATAAGTGTTGATATTGAGATCCTGCGAGATGGATATGAGGCATTTGCTATGTACTGTTTTGGGCGGTATCTAGTTGCTTGCTTAGGTACTCCTCTGCCAATTACTTTACATTCCAATGCCATCGTCCATATCTTGGCCTCACTATGTAGTATTACTTAGAGTAAGTTGCACTCACCACACAACAACTTGTCAGGTGGGTTCAGATTGGTCCAACAACTTGTAAAATGCTCAATCTAGTACAATAACTTGTCACAAGGGTGCAGATTGGTCCAACAACTTGTAAAAAGGCTCAATCTAGTATAATAACTTGGCATGTGGGTGCAGATCGGTCCAAGAACTTGTAAAATGCTCGAATTAGTGCATTAAATTGGTCAATCAGTGCATCCGTAGTCCAAATGTTGTAACAAGCAACATATTTGCTAATGCCGGGCAAGACGATATTCACATCAGAACAAGTTATTGAACATTAATTTTTTTGAAGCGAAGTTATTGAATATTATTTGACCATTGATATTCGTGTCACAAGGGTAATATATTTAGCTAGAACTAGAACCTTCAGTATTTATGAAATTAATTCGTATTAATTATTTTTATGCAATGAATTAATTTTAATTAGAAATATTTAATTTCATATTCAATATTGATAAGTTCACCCTCAATGTTTTACATTTTAATTATATATTTTCTTCAGCTAAAAAACCGATATATTAATGCATACTAACAATACCTTTTAAAAGTTTGGTGTAAATATTTTTTTAAAGCCACATGTATTTGTTTAGAAAGTAAAACTGAGCGAAACTAGAAACATACATGCTTCTCTACAGTTGTTGAATACAATGAGCAGAAGCGTAGAAGAAACCTAAGGTCCCAGGGTCTCTCTTGTGGACTTTAGTATTTCAGTAATACCAATGGCGTAATTCTAAAATTTTATTCAATTTTAACTAATGAACAAATAAGTTATATACACAATTGAGAAGCAACAGACAGGTCACAATCAACAACTTGACAAAAAATAAGAATTATTGATTGGAATAAAATTCACATGCCCATCTACTTTGCTTATTACGTTCTCGTTGTAACGTTTGGACTGTAGGTGCACCAATTTGCCAAGTTATTACACTAAATTGAGCATTTAACAAGTTGTTGGACAAATCTGCACCCACCTGACAAGTTATTGTACTAGATTCAGCATTTTACAAGTTGTTGGACCAATCTGCACCCACCTGACAAGTTGTTGTATGGTGGGTGCAATTAACTCTATTACTTATTATGCTAGGTGGCGAAGATAGGACGATTGAATTTCTGAAGAAGGAGGGTGGCTCAGGTTCTGATGCACCACTTTTAGGCCAAGCATCTGAACAACGATATGTACACCATCCTTTTCCAATGAATTACTTGCTGAAACCATGGCCTCTAGGCGAATGGTTCTACTTGGTCATCAAGTTTGGGCTAGTTCAATATGTATGTGGCTCTTTGTCTTCCACTCCTATTGACTTTGCATTGACGGTTATGTAACTAATTCATTTTCCATGGCCTGGAACAGATGATAATAAAATCAATATGTGCTATTCTTGCGGTGATTCTTGAATCCTTTGGGGTGTACTGTGAAGGAGAGTTTAAGTTGAACTGTGGGTAAGCGACGCTGATTTCTTTCACTCACCGATCCTAGATTGGACTTGTCTCATTTGACCACATTGTTATGTTCTAATATTGTTGGGATTTCTTCAATTTCAAATGCTTTTATGCTCATTGGATTTTAAAGTTTAAACAGTCAGCATAATATGTATCAATCATAATGAACCACTTAGTATATCATAGACTCAGGTTTGCTGCACATCTAGTCCAGTTATGACTTGCAACTTCCATTTACCATATATGCTCATGTGCTTGATTTCATGGCCTGTCACATTATTGCCTTGAATATCCTGATATTTGTTGTTTCATGTCGCGGTAGATGACTCCAATGGTCTGCGTACGTGACTCTGATACCACTGGATTTGTTTCCATTTTGTGTTTGCATCTAATTGATGGTGGGTATCACCCTCCTTAGTGCAACTATAAGTTTCTGTGTTAAATCTCGCACTTAGTGCAACTATAAGTTTTTTTGTTGTTTCATCCTTTTACCCTGCCTCATAATCTTTTGACATGTGCTTTGCATTGGTGAACTTGTTCGTGCATTTGATGATGTATATATAGGAGTTAAACAAATCATTGTCTTGCCACTACTGAACTATTTACTTGTCTGCCAGGTACTCTTACACGGCTGTGGCTCTCAATTTCAGTCAGTCATGGGCCTTATACTGTCTTGTTCAATTTTATGCCGCGATAAAGGATGAGTTAGCCCATATAAAGCCTCTTGCAAAATTTCTGACATTCAAGTCTATTGTGTTCTTAACATGGTGGCAAGGCATAGCAATTGCACTGCTCTTCAATTGGGGCTTGTTGAGAGGTCCTATTGCTCAAGAATTGCAGTTCAAGTCAAGTATTCAAGACTTCATTATCTGCATAGAGGTGGTTAATTTCTATTTTACCCTTTCAATACCTTCTGTGGCACTGAAGATTCATTTATGAGTTATCATATGGGAAATTTTAGTGTTGGTTGTTGGAAGAGGGCATGTTATATAGGTCGTTGTTTATGCATGTTTGCGGTTTTAATATTCATTTGAACTTTGAAGTAAACTCTGACAAAGTCTTCTGTACTCTGATGCAGATGGGTGTTGCTTCTGTTGTCCACCTGTATGTCTTTCCTGCGAAGCCATACGAGCTAATGGGTGATCGTTTCGTTGGAGATGTTTCAGTTCTTGGAGACTATGCTTCAGTTGACTGCCCTCTAGATCCAGACGAAGTCAAGGATAGTGAGCGCCCAACCAAGTTTAGGCTTCCCCAGCCAGATGATTGTGTGAGGTGTTCCACTGGCATAAAAGAAAGCGTCCGTGATGTTGTACTTGGAGGTGGTGAATATGTAAGGAAAAAAAGTTTCTACTGCATTCAAATGTGTCGTCCCCTAAAAGGCTAAAACTATACTAGCTAAACTGAAATATTCCATTTGACTGAATCTTGCAGATTGTGAATGACTTGAAGTTCACTGTGAACCATGCTGTGGAACCAATCAATGAAAAGCTGCACATGATATCCCAGAACATAAAAAAGCACGAGAAGGGAAAGAAGAAAACAAATGATGACAGCTGCATCAATTCCCCCACATCCATGAACAGGGTAATCAGTGGGATTGATGATCCTCTCCTGAATGGGAGCCTGAGTGACAACAGTGGTCCAAAGAAAGCGCGAAGGCATCGCAAGAAATCAGGGTACATGAGCGCAGAGAGTGGCGGAGAGAGCAGTGATCACGGCCTAGGTGGGTATGAGATCCGAGGGCACAGATGGATTACTAGGGAGTGACAACTAAGAGCAATCTGTGGAGATAAAATATGAATCTTCCATGCCCGCAAAAAAAAAAAACTTCCGCAAGAGTTGGCTTGTGGTGATAGGAGGAAACCCAGCAAAGTAAAGGTACCACGGATCTGTAGAGGGTTCAGGTGCAAGATGAGATCTCTGCCATGATGTTTTAGTGCGGCGAATAGAGATGGACAATCAGCCTGTTGATTCTTTCAGCTGACCATTTCAGCTGCTGTGGCCTTGATCATGTATTTAGGATACAGGCTTGCTTGGAGCAAGGGTTGGAAGGAAGCAATGTGCCTGTTCTGAATAAACTTACGGAGCATAGCTAGTTCCCACAACACCACTTGTAAAGCACACAGGCTAGAACTAGTTACACAAATAATAAATAGATGCCTCAGAGTTGAGGCCTGAGATGATGCTCTTCCAGTCTATTTTGTTTTAGGTTTTGATGCCATTATCATTTTCACTGCTCTTCTAAGATTGTCTGATTTTGAGGAGGGCCAGGACAGGCCGTCGTCACACTACGCTCGTGTGACAACCAGAAAAAAAAAAGCTGGAAACCTTTCGTTTGCTTCAGATGATCACATTCAAATCACACGAGCAAGCACATCTAACTTTCCACGTCCTTATCTTCATCGCTTGGGAAGAAAAACAGGCGGCCATTTGGTCTGCAGTTACAAACTGAAGAAGGCCGTCTCACACGCAATATACTCGTAGAAGCAAGATGAACTCTGCACTGCAAGAAAAACCAAAGGGAACTTTGCCTGATTAACAACATCCACAGCTCGTCGCGGATGCATATGAGTTTAATTTGTTAGAAAAGGTACACAAAAAGTCACTTTTGTGCTACGAGTTGCAATAATGCTCATCTGGCTGCACAAACCAAACAATCTCAAAGAGGAGGAAAACAGGGGCCCACGTGGCGCTCCCGGCCCGTGCGGGCCCACAGATCCGCCTCATGTCAGTGCCATGGCCTCCCCCTCCTTGTTGTCTGGTGGTGGTGGCAGCCGCGGCAGATTGCGACGGAGAAGAAAGCCAAAAAAAATCACGCCTTCATTGCGAGGGAGAGAAGAGGTTGAGGGGGGAAAAGACGCCAACCCAGCTCCGGCGCCCGCTATAAAGCTCGAGGAACTCCCAGTGCTGACAAGATGGGACTCACTCGCCGCCGAAATGCTGTGCATCACGTCGTCGTCTTCCTCTCCGGTTCCTCTCCAGCCCACGCGGCGCCCGCGCGCGCCTTCTGATCGGGCGGCGCCGCCAGGGATCGCGGTGAGCTGCGGAGAATCGGGTACCACTGGATTTGGTCCTTTTGTTTTTCTACTCATGGCTGGTTCCTTGATGGTTTTGCAGGGTGGTGGCAATGTGCGCCTGAGTGTGTTGTCTGTCCAGCGCGACGTTCGCCGGTCGGGGCCGGCAAAGGTAAATCTTTTTCCAAGATTGGAACGTGTTATTGCAGAGGAAATGGAATTCGGTAGTAATTTTAGAGAAAAACCTCTGGAATATGTCAATTGGGAGACGTTTTGGATTTGGGTGAGACTAGGCTCTATTGCTTTGTTACCAGTAACATCGATGTTTTATCAAGTGGATCTCAGACTTCAATTAAATTTCTTTGAAGTTTTTTAGTTGGTTTTCTTCTGCCACTTTAATCCTTTACGACGTAGTAAGAGTTAAAAAGTGGTGTGATATACTGTTCTGTGGTTAATGTAGCAGCTAATTACAACATTGTCATGTACTAGTTTCTATTGCTACTATAATTCTACATCTGACTCTCATGCGTCTTTGCAAGGCCAAGAGCAAATTCGCCACTGCAGCGACTGTGCAAGAAAATAAAACTATGGAAGCTACCAAAGATGATGTCAACCATCTTCCCATATACAAGCTGGACCCCAAGTTGGAGAAATTCAAGGACCATTTCAGCTACAGGATGAAAAGATACCTGGAGCAGAAAAGTTCCATTGAGAAAAATGAAGGAGGTCTTGAAGAATTTTCTAAAGGTTAGGCTCAGCTCGTGCATTCAGAATGCATATTTATAGCATCTTTCTGCAGTGTATAATACTACCTTGTTTGTGTCATCAATTTTCCTCGACTCTACATTTTTCAGGCTATTTGAAGTTTGGGATCAATACAAACAAGGATGGAACTGTATATCGTGAATGGGCACCTGCTGCACAGTAAGTTCTAATGTTGTCGTGCAAATACTTGTTAACGATTTTTCTTTAATGTATGATGTACTGATTGAGTATGACATCATCATTTATTTTTTTCATTTTGCTTGTGAAGAGATGATTTCTGATAGCAGTTAGCCAAAAAAAAAGAATGCTATAACACAGGAGAGTAATCAAAGTTTGGCAATAGAAAATGGTTGGGAGATTTCATTCTTGTGCAAGACTTCCATGTCTTGGCTGAGGAGACTAAAAATATGTTTTCCCTTTTCTTCTTTTTATTCTGGTATTTAATGCTTATTTTTCTTCATATGGAAAAACCTATTTTTCCACTATTTTAACTGCATCTGACTTGGAGTTTTTTTTAAAATCATGGGTGTAGGGAGGCACAGCTTGTTGGTGACTTCAATGACTGGAATGGTGCGAACCACAACATGAAGAAGGATAAATTTGGTGTTTGGTCAATTAAAATTGACCATGTCAAAGGGGAACCTGCCATCCCTCACAATTCCAGGGTTAAATTTCGGTTTAAACATGGTGGGGTGTGGGTTGATCGGATTCCTGCATGGATTCGTTATGCAACTGTTGATGCCTCTAAATTTGGAGCTCCCTATGATGGTGTTCATTGGGATCCTCCTGCTTCTGAAAGGTCTTTTCTACTGTCCTGAACCACATTGTAAACTTAAGCAATAAATCCTAACCCAGCAAAAATATATGACAAAATTATGGTACCAATTACCTCTGTTTTTCAGGTACGTGTTTATGTATCCTCGGCCTCCAAAGCCTGATGCTCCACGTATCTATGAAGCCCATGTGGGGATGAGTGGTGAAGAGCCAGCAGTAAGCACATACAGGGAATTTGCAGACAATGTGTTGCCACGCATACGAGCAAATAACTACAACACAGTTCAGTTGATGGCAGTTATGGAACATTCTTACTACGCTTCTTTTGGGTATCATGTGACAAATTTCTTTGCAGTTAGCAGCAGATCAGGCACACCAGAGGACCTTAAATATCTTGTTGATAAGGCACACAGTTTAGGATTGCGAGTTCTCATGGATGTTGTCCATAGTCATGCGAGTAATAATGTCACAGATGGTTTAAATGGCTATGATGTTGGACAAAACACTCATGAGTCCTATTTTCATACAGGAGATAGGGGCTATCATAAACTTTGGGATAGCCGGCTGTTCAACTATGCTAACTGGGAGGTGTTGAGGTTTCTTCTTTCTAACCTGAGATATTGGATGCACGAATTCATGTTTGATGGCTTCCGATTTGATGGAGTTACATCAATGCTGTATCATCACCATGGTATTAATGTGGGGTTTACTGGAAATTACAAGGAGTATTTCAGTTTGGACACAGATGTGGATGCAGTTGTTTATATGATGCTCGCGAATCATTTAATGCACAAAATCCTGCCAGAAGCAACTGTTGTTGCTGAAGATGTTTCAGGCATGCCAGTCCTTTGCCGGCCAGTTGATGAAGGTGGAGTTGGGTTTGACTATCGCCTGGCAATGGCTATCCCTGATAGATGGATTGACTACCTGAAGAACAAAGATGACTCTGAGTGGTCAATGGGTGAAATAGCGCATACTTTGACTAACAGGAGATATACTGAAAAATGCATTGCATACGCTGAGAGCCATGATCAGGTACCATGCGTTATATTAGAAGGGAATATAGTTATGTAGTAAAGTATCTTATTTCCTTGTATATTATAAGGTACCTTTTGAATATTTTAATCAGATTTCCATCCTGATTACTAGTAAATAGTAACTGCATTAGTTATTACTGAAAGTTTACCATGCCCTCCTAAGCATGTCTAAGAATTTGCAGTCACATACGATTTATTTACTTTCTACTGGAAGTTAATTTCTTGCAAACTTTCAGTCTATCGTTGGCGACAAAACTATAGCTTTTCTTCTGATGGACAAGGAAATGTACACTGGTATGTCAGACTTGCAGCCTGCTTCACCTACCATTGATCGTGGGATTGCACTCCAAAAGGTTCCATCTCTCCTCAAGTATTGGTTGAATTTGGTTTTATATTATTCTTGAACGTGTTCCATCCCCTCTTAATTTATTTTTCTTATTGTGTATTAAATGCTCCAGATGATTCACTTCATCACAATGGCCCTTGGAGGTGATGGCTACTTGAATTTTATGGGGAATGAGGTAAAATCTTGATCTATTGAAAATGTTCCCCATTAATAAAAATTTCATGTACCCTTTCTCTTTTTTTATTTGAGGTTTCAGCATTAAGGGTTGTCCCTCTGTTTTCTCAGTAACCCAACTTCCTGACCGCTATTTGAACTATTAATATTAATTCTGAATAATGCTTGTCTTTGCACATGAAATGTGGTCTGTTTATTGCTGGTAATCCTCTTGTGACTTGTCCATATATTTGTACAACATGGGATACATTTGACCTTCAGTCTTTCACCATTCGAAGGAAACTGCTTAGACAGTAGGGGCCTCCCCTACTGTATTTACCTCAAAAAAAGGAAACTGCTTAAGTGTCACAAACATCTTACAGAGGTGCTATCAAGTCTTTCATCTGCACCATGCTGGAATAAACAAACGAGTTTTTCATCAGCTACCTATGCTTTTACACATGAGAGTGATCTTCAGTGAAGTTAGTTGAACAAAATGGGCAGCTGCATTTCATTTCTTATGTCTTTCTTCTTATTCATAGTTGTAGTGGTGTGTGCTGTGATTGATGAGCAATTCTCTTATAGTTTGGTCACCCAGAATGGATCGACTTTCCCAGAGAAGGGAACAACTGGAGCTATGATAAATGCAGACGTCAATGGAGCCTTGTGGACACCGATCACCTGCGATACAAGGTTATATCTTTGAACACAACCCTTATAGTTTTTATTTCTTGTTTTTTTGGTTTGTTACGGCACCATTATAAGCTCGCTTTGACCATTACCTTTTCCTTTAATCGCTGTCTCTGATACTAGCTAGATGCTGTGAGTTCCATACTATTGCATTTTTACAGTGAGTTCGATTTCAAGTAAACCTTTCCACACTTATTTAATCTTGTCCTGGTAAAGCCAACTTCACCAAACCATCACTTGTTACTTAATAGATCGATCACATTTGGCCAGTGCAAACCTAATACTTTGTTGACGCTTATGTACTGGCATTGCTAAGTGCATAATTTCCGTGCATTATTGGTATGACATTTTCTTAACTCTACTTTGCAGAGATAGGAACAGGTTTCTCAATGATTGGTTGTTTTGTTGATATAAATTATTTTTTAAGAGCATATGTTAAACTAAATATCCAACCGAATGTCTATTCTGTCTGATTTCTCTACAGTTCAAGTTTCCAATTTATTCCAGCTAACATATCAATTTTTTTTCTCATTGCTCTAATGCTGGACAGTACATGAATGCATTTGATCAAGCAATGAATGCGCTTGATGAGAAATTTTCCTTCCTTTCATCATCAAAGCAGATTGTAAGCGACATGAATGAGGAGAAAAAGGTAAGGACTTGAGAAATTCTTAGTATGAGAGTGTTACACCATTCGATTCTTTCTTAGGAGGAGTATTAACTCTAGCTTGTGCTATATTTTACTGATTATGATGAGATGTAATTTAGGAAAGCACAATGTGAAACCCTAGCCATTTGATTCAAACAGTTTGGCTTGCTAAAATATCCTTTGCAATTTATTTGTGCTTGCCTTCAGGTTATTGTATTCGAACGTGGAGATTTGGTTTTTGTTTTCAATTTTCATCCCAAGAAAACTTATGATGGGTAAGTGACACATTGCAAGCTTTGCCTTTTTGAAATCCCCTTTTCCCTGTTGTATAACGTGCTTACTCTCGTCTCCACACTGGCAACTAATATGCAGGTACAAAGTTGGATGCGATTTGCCTGGGAAATACAGAGTAGCGCTGGACTCTGATGCATTTGTCTTTGGTGGACATGGAAGAGTAAGTAGTGGTGATAGATGCTGGAAAAATGTTTTTTTCCCTCCTTTAATTGGTGCCATCAGAATTGTATCAGGCTGCTGTGTTTACAAGACTAATTGTTGTACCACAGGTTGGCCATGATGTGGATCACTTCACGTCACCTGAAGGGGTACCAGGAGTGCCTGAAACAAACTTCAACAACCGCCCAAACTCATTCAAAGTCCTTTCTCCACCCCGCACTTGCGTGGTAATGTTCACTTATGAACTACTTCTCAACTGATGAACTGATGAGCTGAAGCTCTCTGTCGCAGTGCAATACCAGCAACTGACAAAACACTTTGCTGTCAGGCTTACTACCGTGTGGATGAAGAGGCTGAAGGGCTTGAGGGGAAAGCGGAGACAGCTAGCTCTCCAGAAGTCATCGAAGTCGATGCTACCCCTTCTACAGAAGGGTATGGAGAAGCAGCAGACAGGATGGCAACATCTGGTGGCAAGAAGTATGGTTCGACAGAGGATGCTTCTGGCAAGAAGGGAAGGAAGCTTGGGCGTCAGTCATCCGATAAAAGCACCAAATGAAGCCATATGTCCTTGATCAGGACTGGACTGGCTGCTGGCGCCTTTGTAATAGTCCTCCTCTACTGGACTAGGTGTTGGTGGCCTTGTAATGGTCCTGGTCTGTAGCTCATAGGGAACTGGTGTCATCACCGAGTCCTTCGTGTGTATAGTTGTCTAGAGGGAGAAGAATAATGAGGGAAGCGAGTTGTGCTCATACAGAGGAGCCATGGTCTTCACCTGGCTAAATGCGCCCTGTATGTAAAGGAGAAGTTCCTGTCCAGAATAAAAATTTGGGTTTTGTTGTACTTTGTACTGCCGGCCTTGATGAAGGTTTTCCGAAACTAAATGTTGATGTGCAGATATAGAAGCATATCTCTGTTAGTCTGCAGTACTAATACTGAAGACGAAGCTAGGAAGCTGCTTCATTCTTTGTTCCCTGTCTGGTTCACATTTGATTTCAGAAGGTCAGGTCAGCTCCACTTAAGCTCAGGCGTCACATAGGTGTCTTTTCATCTCTCACAGTATATAGTACAATTTTTTCTTTGCAACAAAAAGATGGATCACTAACGGCCTTTTCGTCCAGGTCTTCCAACTCAAGATGATGCATTATCGCCACCACTCGGAGAGCACTGAGGTGACTGACCCACCAATAGAAGCTTCTCTTTTTTCCTCAACACAGAATGGAACGGTAGTAAGACTTGGACCGCTTCAAAGAAGTTTGGGATCCGATCTCCGGTTGCTTGGTGTGTGGTGATGGGCGAGGCTGAATGTCACTGGAGGAGTGCAATGCAACCATGGACTTGACTCTCCGGACAGCAACAACATCGAGCGACCAGGAACAGCAACGACTTGCGCATCGAAGAACCGGTCCAATACAATAGATGTGGATGGGTGGGATGGCTCCAACTCCGTTCCCAAGTCTTGCTCTCTTGATTTATATGGTACAGCAACCTGGCTCATCGGTTGTCTCCAGTCTCCTAGCACCAGACAAGTCCACGCTCTTTCTTTGTTTATGGTATGATTTTATTCCTTTTAAAGCACGCAAGAAGGAAATGTTTGCCTTTAAATCCATAATAAAGATGGCCGCATCAGTACTTGTATTGATTTGAGAGAGAGAACTTGAGATTCAAAAGATGTTCTTTTATGACTGGAAACTCAGTGCAGATTTTGTTTTCCCCTGGGATGAAATTTGAGGTGATTACTGAATGCAAGTTCTGTCAAACACAAGAATGAACCAGGAAGTTACACCACTCACTGATAGTTATTTTATTTCCTTTCCTTGTTGAGGAGAGCCTTAGCGAAGGTTGCTTCATAGGAAGGCACATGCTAAAGTGTAAAAGGTTATCGCTCTGATTTGGACATATGGTAGATTGCTAGTGGCGTGCATAGTCCAAGCAGGTCCACAGTTGCATGCGAATGGTGAGGTGCCTGAAAAATGCAACCACTTTAGCCAACCATTAGTCTGCTCCTTTTGCGCAACTGCAGCAGCAGCCGCCGCCGCCGAATTCTCTGCAATGATTTCATATCAGAAAGTAATCCGATGGATCAGCTCGTCAAAAAGGAGAATCATTTCAAGACTTGGAACGATTCAACGCGGTTTTAGAGAGACAAAAGAAAGGATTGGAGATATCTGAAGAGAGCACCTATCTGCATATGTCCCCTGCTTGGGATTTCTCGTGAAAGTCATGGCAACGATTTCAACTGTCAAAACATCCATCCATCCGGTAATCTTGTGGAAAGTGGAAACTGATGGTGTCTGTTTGCTTGCATTTTCCCTCTTCAAACCGTTTCGTGGGGTTTACCACTTCAACGTACGCATTCTGTCAAAGAAAAGTTATCAGCGTCATACCCAAGGGACGAATTCTACACGTACAGCTGCCTCTACAAAGTGATGGGACTACGCATCTGTGGTTAAAAACGGCTACCTCTACACAGCCATAACTTTTGATGCAACATGTGCTTGTTCCATGATTCCTGTAAAATTTCGCAATTTCTTTTTCTTTTTTTTTCCCGAATAAGATTTCGATATTTCAAATATGACCTGGTCATGGAAACGAAAGGTGACTACCAGACGCGTTTATTTTTTTAAAAAAAAAGGTGCAGCGAAAGCAAAAACATTTGCATTCTGTTCTATATATGCAGACAGTAAGAACAATAAAAAAAAGGCATATAGTATGAAACATATATAGGATAGGATAAACTAACGGGGCATGGTCAAGAATGCATGGCTTGGTAATATACAGTAATTAAGCCGGTCAGAGATGATTCTCTCCGCATCGTTGAGAAAGCTACGTCTGCCCAATCTCATGAAAACACTACCGGTAGCAGCACATGAACTGAAATCCTCGATAATGTTTATCTACTAATCGCAGTGCAGACACTAACGTGCTCTGAATTTATTTAGTGTGCACCAATGGACCAAGTCGTCTCGGACCACTTTGCAGGCTTGCAGCCACTCACTTCCTTTATCAGGATATTCTTTTTTTGCAGCACTCAGTTCAGTAGGTGTCCATTTTGTTCGATTTCTGGATGTGTGAAGCAGAGGGAAGAATTAACGAGTTATACATATTATATATATATAATTTGTTTTTGTAATGCAGTAGTACAAGTTGATTTTCTGTTGGTACATAAAGTATGCAAACTGAATTTTGACATTTTTCTTTCTTTCAAATAATTAAACTAAACGTATATGACATGCTAAATGCTTCACATGTATTCACTAACACTCAACTCCGACATGCATGCCGTACTAGTACAAATATAGTCGCTGAAACTACTCTTTCCCAAATCATAATTAACTCCCAATGCAAGTAAGTAAAGTAATATAATGAGCACTAAGCAGTCAGCAATCAAGAATTCCAAGTCTTAATTTCCACACTCACAGACAGCGCACCATTATAGTAAAAGTCAGCCGTGACGCTGGAGAAGACCCGGAAAGAGACGAGAGCGCATCAGCCACACACTTTCCTTTTCCTCTCAGTCGCCACCATGCATGTCCCTCTTTTTCTTCCCCGGCGGGCCGGCCTATATATGCAAAGGGGAATCACTTCTCTCCTCCCAGGTCTCAGCTAGCTCCCATTCATCGATCGATCAAGCAGCAGCAACAACTACTCGATCATTAATAATTTGCTAGCAAGATGCGCTCTCATTCATCGTCGGTCGGCGGCGCGGCGGAGCTGGAGCTGCCGGGGTTCCGGTTCCACCCGACGGAGGAGGAGCTGCTGGAGTTCTACCTCAAGCAGGTGGCCTACGGGAAGAAGCTCAAGTTCGACATCATCCCCACCGTCCAGCTGTACCGGCACGACCCGTGGGAGCTACCGGGCCTGGCGCGCATCGGCGAGCGCGAGTGGTACTTCTTCGTGCCGCGGGACCGCAAGCAGGCCGTCGGCGGCAGCGGGCGGCCCAGCCGCACGACGGAGCGCGGGTTCTGGAAGGCGACGGGGTCGGACCGCGCCGTGCGCTGCGCCGCCGACCCCAAGCGCCTCATCGGGCTCAAGAAGACGCTCGTCTACTACGAGGGCCGCGCGCCCCGGGGCACCAAGACCGACTGGGTCATGAACGAGTACAGGCTCCCCGACGTCGTCGTCGACAATGGCGCCGCCGCCGGCAACTCATCACCCAAGGTACGGTACATGAATACGACATTGACTTTGACTTAGCGAGTCGTCGTCGTCGTCGTCGTCGTCTCTGCTAGTAGCTACGATGGAGTAGCTAGGTGTGCTTGATGGCCCTCGTAGCATCGCGCGTGCTTTGAAAAGTAGCGGCCTGTGTCATGTCAATTGTCAGGTCTAGCATGAAAGCAACGTTTTTCTTTTCTTTTAATTCTAAGTCTGATAGACGATGCGTCGATCGATATGAGCAGGAGGACATCGTGCTGTGCAAGATCTACCGCAAGGCGGTGTCGCTCAAGGAGCTGGAGCAGCGGGTGGCCATGGAGGAGCTCGCGCGCGCCTCCGCCTCCGCCACGCCCTCCGCCTCCCACAACACCGGCTCGCCCGCCGACTCCATGTCGTCCTCGGACCAGCAGGGAGAGACGACGACCATGATGATGATGGGCGGCGTGGCCATCCCGTCGCTGGCGACCATATGCATGAAGAAGGAGGTGGTGACCGAGTCCACGGCGGCGGTGCTGAGGCCGGCGACGCTGAGCCTGCCGCAGCTGGAGGTGGCGAAGCAGCCGGCGCAGCAGCAGGAGTGGATGCAGGACCCCTTCCTGACGCAGCTGCGGAGCCCCTGGATGGAGAGTTGGTCGCCGTACTACGCCAGCGTCCTCAACTTCTAATCGATCAAACTAAATACCGTTACAGATCGATCGATATACCTAGCTACGTATGTAGTTTTACGTACGACGTATACGGGGTCGAGTTTATTAATTAGATGGCTAGCTAGATACATACGTATATGCATGTATACATAAGTATGCTATCGTACTACCCAAAGTACGCATGCAACAAATTAACAGCTAGGTAGCGTGTACGTTGTCATCCATGCATGGTTGCAGCGGCTGGAGCTCTTCCTCATCATCTAGTTGCAGTTTGCAGAGGTCGTCAGTTCATTTCACTTTGTACAGTAGCAATGTTTTCCGGCTGCAATATATATATCGCTGTAAGGTTCCTGGCCTCTCGCTTGGCGCGCGTGTCCTGCCACGCGTGCGCGATGGATGCCCGGCCTCCAGAGTTGTTTGGGCCGGCCCCTTCATTCGTAACTGCTCGTTATTTCGAACTCATTCCTATTGTTACAGCTTATAATAGTCTGATCTATAGCATACAGACACCACTAGGGAAAGCCTCATCAGTACCAGTTAGGAATCCCTTTAGTACCAATCGCGCAACCGGTATTGCTAGTTCCCTTTAGTACCAATCGCGCAACCGGTATTGCTAGTTCGGTACTAAGGAGGGCCTTTAGTACCGGTTGAAATAACCGGTACTAAAGGACTATTAAAAAAATAAAAAAATGAAATCCCGTCACTGGCCCCCGCCACCCCACCAGCCGCCCCCACCCTCCCGCCCCGCCACCGCCGCCCTCCCGTAGTCCTCGCGTCGTGCCCTCCCGCAGCCCTCTGCCGCCTTCCTGCCGTCGCCTCACCTCGCCCCACCCGCCGCCGCCACACCTCGTCCCGCCCGCCACCGCCTCACCTCGCCCCACCCACTATCGCCCACCCGCCGTCGCCTCACCTCGCCCCACCGCTGCTCCTCACTGCCGGTGAGGGCGAGCGGAGTGGGGAGGGGAGGGAGGCAGAGGAGGTGCTGGTGACAGGAGAGGAAGCGGTGCTAAGAGAGAGGAGAGAAAGATAGAGGAAGATAGGAGGGAGGCGGAGAGAGACGGGAGCGGGTAGCGGGGGGGGGGGGATGGATAAGGTGGACGAGAGCTCCTTTAGTACCGGGTGGGAGCTCCACTCGGTACTAAAGGTCATCCATTAGTACCGGGTGGAGGCTCCACCCAGTACTAATATGCCTGAGGGCCTTCAGTATCGGGTGGAGCCTCCACTCGGTACTAAAAGGGGTCATGAGGGGATTATCCGTTAGACGTGGTACTAATGCTCACATTAGTATCGGGTCCAATTCCACCAGCACTAATGCAGTGGACGAAAGGTCCATTCCCTGGTAGTGAGGAAAAATAGGCCCACGAGAGCCTTAGTGCCGTTTCCGCTGGTGTTCATGTGCCTCGCGGGTGCGTGACATTGCCACATTGACGCTTTGCGTGGTCCGGCCATCAACTGATAGTTAGAGATACATCACTTCAAGGATCGCGGACATCCGAGGGCATCGAGTTACTGTATGCGAGTGCTAAAAAAATTACCGATCGCTACATGTTGTTTTGAACAGTGATATCCCACCACGTATACGCTGCATGTCGCTAGCTTCAGTCGCGTCCCATATGTAGTAGACGCATGGTAGTCCCAGCTCGGCGCTTGCTCAAGGGTCGTGGTCCCAACCTTGATGGTCGCGTGTATCCTACGCGCGGAGCATTCCAAGAATTGTCTTTACCTCGTGATTGTTTCGGCGCGCTCTTGCTCACTGCCCCCTTCCATCTCCGCCTACGGACCTCACCCCGATGCTTGCATGCACCGTCGACGCCGTTGTCGCCTGCGCTGCCCCCCCCCCTTCTTTGTTGCCGCCTGCCCGGCTGGGCCACCCCAACCCGCCGTTATTGCAACTCAACAAACTCGACCTCCCTTAAAGCTATTCACTCCTAATGCCTGTCCCTTTGTCTCCTCCGTCGTGGTGTTCCCCACCCTCAATTTGTGTCCGGTCCGCACCACTGCGGCAACAACCGCTTTCCTAGTTTTTAACGCGAGCAACGTCCCCCTTTTGTTCCCCTACCCTATTGATGTGCCCATCCTGGAAACATACGTGCAGCCGCACGGTGCTATGCAATTGACTTCCAACGCCATTCTTCCACCTACGATGACCGTTGTGATCTGTCGTATATGAGGTCAATGACAAGCACTCGGGATGCCATTGCCATCTCCTCCACCAGGTACAAGTTTTTGAATGCTTATGCGCTGTCCTCCTCTCTAATTAATGAGGCACTATTGGCTCAGCAGGTTAGGTGAGCATGCAAATTTCAGGAATTCATGGTACTACGGATGCCTTTCTATGCGCTACCAGTGTCACATAAAATGACTTCCATCCCAACTTTTGTTGAGTTTGATTCTCAGTCCGGGTGCTGCACACTCTACATCAGAGAGCATTGTTATCTACATTTTATCTCTTCATCACTAATTGCACCGAAGCTCATCCTCCACGGGCGCGGCGTAGCGCGCCAATTTGCTGGTTTGTTACATTCTTTAGTGAAACATACCCAACTTGGTTTAGTTTCCACCTCACTCCGATTACAGGTAGTTTTTTTTTCAGTAATAGGACGTACCCGTCAATATAAAGAAGATATCTTGCGGTGACTACATTAATATTAAATATACAATCCGTTGCGTTGCGTTGTTGCCATTACATCATATGACCACCCAAGCCGTGGCGGACCCAACGATACAACGGAGGCTGGTCGAGTAAGCTACAGCTAAGAAATTAGTGATGTTTAACACTTGGAAGAAAAATGGAAAAATCGAGATGATTGTGGGCTGAAATTTCCGCTAGCCAACGTGGGCTGACTTCCTTCTTTCCTTGCAGTGTGTGCGCGTGATGGACAGGGCACGGCCCAAAACGTAACGCGTCCCGCTCTGCAACCCGCCGGAAATTAAATCGCCAACGGCGATCGCGCCGTGCAAAATGCCCCGGGAATGCATGTAATTAATTCTTCATCCTGTTGGTCTGCTGACAGGCAACACTACACTACATGACTCTTGTGAGTGTGGCGTCCGTGGAAGGGTCGACGTCGTCGGAGACATACGTGGTTTATTCATGCATCACATCGGATGCATCCATCCAAATGTCTTGCTCATGTGTGCGCTGGCTGCTGCGATCGAGCTACCTAGCTAGGTGTCCTTTTCCAAATGAAATTGAAGCCACTTGCAACTAGCTAGTGGCTCTGCTGCGAGAAGACCAGCTAGCATAACTTTTGTGGAATTTCCATGCATGCGTGCCTACATGCATGTTGCCATCATGCATTCAGATCGCCACTAGTTTGCACGCGCGCTTTAGTTTTTTTTTCCAACTAGATAGTATATATGCATATTGTTGGGTGGATATATATCTATTTGATATATTATTCCGACCATTTAATATCTTCTACTGCAAAGATATATTTGGTGCATGCGTAGTTGCGTACCCACTAGACACGTGCACTCAGCTAGATATTTTTGCATTGGGAGGATTTCAGCCAAACCTCCTGCTACGCTAGCGTCGATTTTGATTTGTTCATACATGAAGCTGGTTTTATTTTTTATTGTTTTTAACTTTTTATATGGAAAAGCTAGACCGCACCTGAGCGTTTTTAGAGGGTTCCAATGCAACACGTTTATAAAGAAAGGAAAAAGAAGTTTTTTTTTGGTTGACTGATCAAGAAGAAGAAGAAGATTTATAGCAACGTTCTCCATACTATCATAATAAGCACGGCAATGAAATGCACCGAATTCACCATTTTGTAATTATTCGACTTGTGAGTATTGACAATGCGCGAACACGAAATTGATCGCTAAGCATGTATTTTTATTTATTGCACTGATGATTCAGTAGCATATAGTAGTATTGCTTGCATTATTCGTATACACTTGTTGTGAACTCTACCTTGTAGTGGTAACAGCTCTTCTTGTGTGTTGGTACATATAAACAAGCAATATATGTACTGTTTTAGTTAAGATCGTTCGGCTAGCTTAGCTGCCGAAGGGCCTCTGGTTGTAGCAGTCCAAGTTGGACCCGTAGCTGACCCCGAGCATGTCGCAGTAGCGCTTGTAGAAGCCGATCCGGTCGGCGACGCGGCTGTCGACGCCGCGGCCGCACTCGAGGCCGCCGTTGATGATGTTGGTGATGGCGCCGTAGCCAGGCAGCCTCCCCGCGGTCTGGTCGGCGCTCGTGGGGCTCCACTGCCCCGTGGAGACGGCGTGGCACGACGGCTTGGGCGACTGCGCCGTCATCCAGAACCAGATGGCCGCCTTGAAGGCGATGGTGGCGTCGGCGGCCACCTGGTCGGGGTTGCCGAGGAGGTCGGCGCCGATGGCCTGCCCCGCCGGGCCGTAGTTGTAGTTCCAGGACAGCTGCATGGGCCCGCGGCCGTAGTACTGCTTTCCGGCGGCGCAGGGCCACTGCGAGCTGGGCTGGCAGTAGTCGGACCCCGGGTTTTGCTCCTGCTTGAAGCAGTAGCCCCACGAGTAGGGGCCGTCGGGCGCCGTGGCCCACCCGCCGGTGGTCTCGTGCGACGTCTGGCCCAGGAACGCCGCGATCTCCCGTTTCCGGGTGTCCAGGTCGCCGGTGGTGCCGAAGCCGGGGAAGGCGTTGGCCGCGGCGATGAAGGCGGCGTAGGTGTAGAATCCCCGAGCCGGGCACGCGTTGTCGTTGCGGTGCAGCAGCATCTGGTCGAACAGGGACTGGGAGATGATGGAGCCGACGCCGCCGCCGCCGCCGCCTCCGCCGCCGCCTCCGCCTCCTCCTCCGCCGCCGCAGCCGCTGCACTGGCTCTGGCAGCCGGTGCCACAGTAGTCGGAGGTGGTGCCGCACCACCCCCACTTGCTGCAGCACATGCAGTTGGGGCACACAGCGCCGCCGGCCTGCGACCCGCACTGCTCGGCGCGCGCGGTCACGGCCAAGGACGTGGCCAACATGGCCACTACCGCCAGTGCTCTCATCATGGCTACCTCGATCTGTGGCACGAGCTGTTTTGTGTGCCAGAAGCGGTGGGCACGCATGGCCTTATATAGCTAGCTAAGCTTGGTGTCTCGGGGCTCCAAAGTTGACAGGGGTAGAGCTAGCGAGAGAAGGATATGATGGGGTAGATCCGTTGCATGTATAGTCGTCAACTCTAGGAACAGTGGTCGTACTGGATTGATGTTACTATCTTAATCAGATGGAGACGGGCTGGCTGTACGTTAGCCACTAAGTAGAGCGGGCCGGGGCACATCACATGCGATCCATGGAAATGAGGATCGTAGTGCGTGCAGTGTGTGGAAAGATCGTTTCGTCGATCTGCCACACTTGCACGCTACACATATATAGCTAGCAGCCTTAGCTACTGGCAGGCCGCCAAGTCAGAGTCAAATTTGACGAGAATGCATGCATGCATGTACACATACTGCTGCAGCAAGTCGTATATGCGTACGTACACATACTACGTACCCCAGCTACCTTTGCTTTGACGAGGTCCGTCGACATCATAATTCAACTTAATTGGCGGCTGGCGGCTAGCTGCTAGTGCTATGCCTAGATATCCACCACGATCGAGAGCAACGAACAAGTGCATGTACGTACGTGCGTGGAATTATTATACATCTTCGACTACCATGAATAGTTTTGGATAGCTCATGAATCACATGTGTATACGAAAAATATTGGATAGCTCATGTAATCACACGTGTATACGAAAAATGCATGTTCGCATTTGTGCTCCACCACGGCAGCGACACATGTTTTTCCCAGCTCTACATGGAGCATTGTTTTGGGCCCATTGTGGGAGAGCACGAGTAGAGAAGATGGGAAAATAACCATACGTAAAAAAAATTTGTTCCAAGAGTATAGATAGTTATTTATTCTACGAGAACAATAATTATTTATAAAAAATATTGGACTCAAGAAAAAACACCGGGAAAAAATAGGTTAGAATGATATGATGTGTGTTTGCAAACAATTTTAATTCTAATCTGCATACAATGGTATGATGTGTGTTTGCATTACATCACAAGCAAAAATAATGCTCATTAACAATGACTGCAAACAAATGATGACTACACATTTGCTTTCCCTTCCTGACCACTTCATGATCTGCAATGCGTTTAAGATAGAACATAATGCATAATTAGAGAAAATCACTAGAGGTTGAAGACTTAGCAATATTTCACCTACTTTAAACATTAGACTGCCCTTATAAAGACACAAATATAGGGCTGACCACCAGAAAAAAGATGAAGTGATAAAAAAACTAGCGGTAATAGAGGACAGCTGAAAAAAGACGCATGTAAGATCATAAAAGTTGTGCTAGCTTCTGTAGGTAGTTAGTACAATTGGTCAATTGCTAATAGTTTGTTTGTGATCTCCTACTACTGAAAGCAACGCATTACAGACTGAATAAGGGGTGATATGGAAAAGAAATGGTAACGGTATTGCTTATAGTATCACTGTTTTTGCTTCATGCTTCTCAACAGGTAGCTACAAGCATGAAGTTGATCAATAGAAAAACGAAACAGATGGCAGATTGTCAGACCATTGAAAAATGCTTAAATCTGAACAGAAAAATGCTAGAGTAAAATGAATAATTTGGTAGTTTATTTAGCATATGTTGCTTACAAGATGAAATATGTTAGCTCAAAGTGACAAAGAGGACTGCATGTGTATTGAATCCAGCAACAACTCTGTCTAGATACCAGTGCTGGTAGTTCTATGTGACCTAATATTAAGGCAGCCAGTCAAAATGAGTTACGAAATTCCCAGCTAAGCAATTGCCTAATGGAGTACACTATTTTGCCTACACATAAACATACTGTTGCCTAATCAGAATCATATTATTGCCTAATGAAGCCTATTATTTTCGATAATCCAAGACCATATTATTTCCTAGTTTCTGGCCACATTATTTCTGATTTAGGAACCATAGTTTTGCCTAATTCTTGCTCATATTATTGCCTAATCGGGAACCATATTTTTTGCCTGAATACTCTTCCTAATATTTGCTACTTCAGAATCATAATTCATAATGATATCATTGCCTAATGAAGTACATTATTTTGCCTATTTCAGAAGTATGACATTGTATAATGCTTAGTGCTATTATTATTGTGTTACTGTCTAATGAAGTACAATATTACAGCTGATACATTCTTTCTTAAAAGCGAACCGGAAGGTGACAAAAGGGCATCAAAAGCTGACTGTGACAAGGAGAGAGGATATGTACATGATCGATCTATGAGTAAGAGAAAACAGGAATAACCTAACAGAATGACAGATCAGCCAAACACCAACTAGTTGGCACAACTAAACTATTTGGAAGTGCAAATGTTATGGAACTGTGTATATATTCTGAACCGTTGATTAAATAGAAAACAACGAAGTGGAAGTCCCCATTGACCTATAGTCAGTTAATTTTCCATTCACATACAGTCAGTTAATTTCAGATATTGATACAGATCTACAAAAATCAAAGAAACATGAGAGTATATACATATTTAATCCTAGATAAATTCATCAACGGTATTTCAACACTGTACCTTGGAACAAATGCACGCTACAAGTATTAACCAAGTCATCTAAGCTACAGGATTTAATTAACGGTATGGAAAACAGAATTACCTGTAAAACCTCTTTTTGAGGAGAAGATAGCCCTGTGGAAAGAAGCTCAACAGTGTTATGAGGCATCTCAAAAAGCTTCATTTGCTTGCAGAGGGGGGAAAGTGCGTAATGGAACAAAACTCACATATGGAATTTCTTGATACCCTTGTTCTGCCTCAGAATATGGTTCAGCTACAGGTGCTGAACGGGGTTGAGTAAAAGTACTGGTGCTAGGCATTCATTGTTACTCCCGGGGTGGAGTAAAAGTATTGGTGCGCAGGGGGAGGACTATGAGGATGCAGTTGCTGGCCGCTCCCAGCCAGAGGCGGGGGCGGCGAGGATTGGAGAAAAATGCTTCCGGAACCTAATCGCTCCCTTATTTGCTATCGAAAATTTTATCCTCTTTATTAATTATCAACTCAAAATTTATTCCCTATATACCACCAACAGTGTTAAATTAGACATGAAGAGATATTTTTACCTTCATGATATGGGGACACATCCATTGTAAAATTTGTATCTGATTGATTTTGCATTCTCAATATTAGCCCAATAATTTTTAAACCGATTACATTTTACAACAATATATCCAATAAAACCGTATTTTCTCCGAGGATCGAGGAAGAAATCCGCAGCTTGAGAGGGAAGGATAAGATTGCGCGTGATAGCCATCGGATGATAGATGAGCGATAGATACGTGCGGCTGTGCAGTGTGACAAAAATACAGCCGGCCGATATGAAGTCTTTACCTTTAAAATATAAACAACTGTTCTCGAAGTGAAATAACATTTGTCCGTTTTTCAGTGTGTCTGTGTTGGGTACATGTGATGGTGTGATGGAACCATTATGATGGGCTCCAAAAAAGTAGCTTTTCTAAGATGGGCCTCTAGTCTCAGGCCCATGCCCTGATGGGTTTGACCACGCTTTGGCCCAGAGTTTGCTCCTGACCGAGCCGGCCCGTCCTGCTGTGAGAACAAGGCCAGAGCTTTGTGGCGGTGGGGAGAAATGGCGGCTTTGTTTCGTGGCAGTCTCTGGCTCTCAGCTTGTGCTGGTTCATCTCTCGGCTCCAAAAGCCACACCTCTCACAAACAAACAAACGAACAAAACCAAACCAAACTGGACGGTGCACGCATCTTCTTCTCCAAAATTCCAGGACAGCAAGAAGGGGAAGAAAATATCTGTTGTTAAAAGAGGACACGCGTGCACCTGCTTCCTAGCAATATGAAGATAGTGTGGCATCTATATTTCTTTGAATTATGAAACATAAATTGTTCTAGGTGCGGCATAAAACAATTTTTTTTGTATATGTTACAAAAAGGGCCCCTTCCCATGCGTAACTAATATTTATACTTTTCAAGAATATGCATGAAAAGCTACATATTTTTAGCGAAGAAGAATAAAGATGTCTCTCCCGATATTCCAATTCAAACGCGACACGTAAGAACCACCTACCAACATCACATGATTTCATACCGTACATTTTTCGAATACTCAAGAAACTTTGCTTTGTTTCCATTAAATAAAGCAGGCCTGAAACTTGTCATTTTTTCAGTATGTTCTTGGTGTGTTCAATTTGAGTACCCACGCTATTCATCATGCAATAGTTCATCTATGAAATTTCACGGCCGATCTATTCCCAATCAGAAAAAAATATGATTTTCCCGTAAAAAATTATACAATTTCTTTTCTCCATCCATTTTTCGCACCAAAAAGACAAGTGAGATACCAAGTGTGCGTGAACTCTGAACTTGAGACGTGCACGAAGATACTACGAGGAGCAGTGAGCAGTCTGGACTCGAGATAGCACAGCAGGGCCCCAGGAGCAACCTCTGGCCATCATCGTCTCCACGTCAAGCAGCGAGCCATCACTCCCTTCCCTCCCCTATATCTCATCTCCCTCCCCAACTCCTCCCCGCCTCGACTCACCCACCCCATCAGCAGCCATGGCGCCGCCCTCGGTGTCCACCTCCCACCTCCTCATCACCGCCTCCCTCCCCAAGCCCAAGCCTTCCTCCCTCCGCCCGCCGCGTCTCCCTCTCGCCAGGCCCCTCCCGGCGACGCTCCTCGCGCTCGCCGCGGCGCCCGCTCTCGCCGCTGACGCGCCGGCGCCTCCCCCGGCCCCGGCCCCCGCGCCCGCACCCGAGCTCCAGGCCGAGGCCACCACTCCCACCGCCAACCCCTTCGCCAACTCCCTCCTCACGGCCCCCAAGCCCTCCGCCGCCGCCGACCTCCCCGAGGGCGCGCAGTGGCGCTACAGCGAGTTCCTCTCCGCCGTCAAGCGCGGCAAGGTCGAGCGCGTCCGCTTCTCCAAGGACGGCGGGCTCCTCCAGCTCACCGCCGTCGACGGCCGCCGCGCCACCGTCGTCGTCCCCAACGACCCTGACCTCATCGACATCCTCGCCACCAACGGCGTCGACATCTCCGTCTCCGAGGGCGAGGCTGCGGGACCCGGGGGATTCATCGCCTTCGTCGGCAACCTCCTCTTCCCCTTCCTCGCGTTCGCGGGGCTCTTCTTCCTCTTCCGCCGCGCGCAGGGCGGGCCGGGCGCGGGCCCTGGCGGGCTCGGCGGGCCCATGGACTTTGGACGCTCCAAGAGCAAGTTCCAGGAGGTGCCTGAGACGGGCGTCACGTTCGTCGACGTCGCCGGGGCCGATCAGGCCAAGCTCGAGCTGCAGGAAGTCGTCGATTTCCTCAAGAACCCAGACAAGTACACCGCTCTGGGTGCCAAGATCCCCAAGGGATGTCTCCTCGTCGGTCCGCCTGGGACAGGTAAAACCCTCCTGGCGCGTGCCGTCGCCGGAGAGGCTGGCGTGCCTTTCTTCTCCTGCGCCGCGTCCGAGTTCGTCGAGCTCTTCGTCGGTGTCGGTGCATCCAGGGTGCGCGACCTCTTCGAGAAGGCCAAGGCCAAGGCGCCCTGCATTGTCTTCATCGATGAGATTGATGCCGTCGGGAGGCAGCGTGGTGCTGGGCTCGGTGGTGGTAACGACGAGAGGGAGCAGACCATTAACCAGCTCTTGACTGAGATGGATGGCTTTGCCGGCAACAGTGGTGTCATCGTCCTCGCTGCGACCAACAGGCCTGATGTGCTGGACTCTGCGCTTCTGCGTCCAGGAAGGTTTGATCGGCAGGTCACTGTTGACAGGCCAGATGTTGCTGGGCGCGTCAAGATTCTTGAGGTGAGTGGTGAGCCAACTGCTGCTCTTGACTTGTCGATTATGCTTTGCTAGCAACGAATATGCATCTGAGCTACTTCTGATGAAGTGATCAGCAAACTTGTAGATTATGCCTTTGATGATAACATGGTTAAGTAACATTGTTGTAGGTTCTACTTTTTTGCTTGGAAATGACAAACACAGAAAAAAAATTTATTTTTTGCTATAGTTAACATGGACATTGGAGGCGCTCCATATCACGGTGTAATGTGTTATAAGATGCTGGGTTGTAACTAACTTTTTAGATGTAATGGAGTAGATATCTGGCAGTTGGCTGCCCCTTAAATTGATTTCCTGATAATAGATACACTTCTGAAGTACTAGCAGTTATGATGAACTGGTTAGAAAACTTGGTTAGTGCCATTCGCTTTGATTATAACATGTTTAAGTAGCATTGTCGATGTTCCATGTTATGTTATAGAGTGTCGGGACATTCTGGGTTGAATTTATTTCGTTAGCCTAGTTTTTCTTTTCGGGCCTTGCAATCCCAACATAGTTAACTAATGCCAGGTTAAAATCTTAAGCTAATGTTTTTCCACAACTTAGTTGCCTGATGTTTACATTTGTTGGCTTTCCATTTGCATTTGTTCATCACCTTAGTTCAGACTCAAGCTCACTTTCTTCATCCTGATTTGGTCATGTGAGATAATTAATCCTATTGCATATTGTCATCTAATAGGTTCACTCCCGAGGAAAAGCATTGGCTAAAGATGTTGACTTTGAGAAAATTGCTAGAAGAACCCCTGGTTTCACTGGAGCTGATCTTCAAAACTTGATGAACGAGGCTGCCATTCTTGCTGCTCGTCGTGATCTTAAGGAAATAAGCAAGGATGAGATCTCAGATGCTCTTGAGAGGATCATTGCTGGGCCCGAGAAGAAAAATGCAGTTGTTTCTGAAGAGAAGAAGAAGCTTGTGGCTTACCATGGTAAATTTCATGAATTATAGCTTCAAGTTGAACCCATTCTGGGAGACATGGATTCCTAATCTGTTTCTGAACTTCTGAATTTGCAGAGGCTGGCCATGCTCTTGTCGGTGCCCTCATGCCCGAATATGATCCGGTTGCTAAGATTTCCATCATTCCTCGTGGACAAGCTGGTGGACTCACATTCTTTGCTCCAAGTGAAGAGCGGCTTGAGTCTGGATTGTACAGCAGAAGCTATCTTGAGAACCAAATGGCTGTAGCCCTTGGTGGCAGGTGCGGTCTTTATGAAAAGTCTGCTTCATTTTAGCATCCACTAATTGCTGCTGTTGTGCAGAGTGCTGAACTAGTTGAGCTATCATGGTGTGCAGGGTTGCTGAAGAGGTGATCTTTGGCCAAGAAAATGTGACGACAGGAGCTTCCAATGACTTTATGCAGGTGTCACGTGTCGCAAGGCAAATGGTTGAAAGATTTGGATTCAGTAAGAAGATCGGACAAGTTGCTATTGGGGGACCTGGCGGAAACCCTTTCTTGGGACAGCAGGTATGCCACTATTATTGAAAGGGAAAATTGAATTAGGCTTTCCAAGAAAAGTCCTGTTAGTCTAGAATGAGGGCCTGTAGCAACTAAATGAAACGATTGGCATACAAACCTCAACAATTACAACACATCTGCCCAACCTTTGCTGTCTTCTTCGGCTTGTGTCCTGAAACCACCACCAGCCTCTAGGAAAATATTTTTTCTCTATGTTCTGTATTGACAAGCCCAGTTACATCCTTGATGGCCACTGTACCCTGGCTTGAGTCACTTTTACTCTTCTAATGCTGTCCCATAACACGCCACTCCTATACTGCCAAGTCTGTCATCATCAGCCTTCTGGTTCATAGCAAAGGTGTGAATAGGCACGGTATCTCATTCTGTGTGGCTGCTGCCAGACCTTGGTTTCCCTGCCTAGTGCCTAATCTGGAAGTTTGTCACTTGGATTAGACATTTTTTAACGGAACACTTGGATTAGTCATTGCTTCTCAGTATTTCTCTCGCTAATTCAGAGGAACTAAGTAAGTCATAATTTGACAAATTTTCACATTGGTGTCGCAGATGTCCAGCCAAAAGGACTACTCCATGGCTACAGCGGACATTGTGGATGCTGAGGTGAGGGAACTCGTGGAGAGGGCCTACTCGAGAGCAACACAGATCATCACGACGCACATCGACATCCTCCACAAGCTCGCACAGCTTCTGATCGAGAAGGAGACGGTGGATGGGGAGGAGTTCATGAGCCTGTTCATCGACGGCCAGGCCGAGCTTTTTGTTGCTTGAGGCAGCAAAGCAGCAGGCAGATAGCTGGCCTTGGCGTGTTGTATTGATCTATGCGCTTTTGTACGGGTATTCGTGTAACGGGAAAAAAAATGGAGAGCTAAGCTTGTAGGTACCACATTGATGTAGCCAAAGATGCTTTTGCATACTTGTATAGTCTGTTCCTTGTAAAAAGCATTGACTGACACATTTGAGCAAGTAAAATGCTTCTGCTTACTGTTATAGCACCACTCGTTGATCTCTCCATATGATGAGGAATCTGTTCATACTGAGGCTACTATATTGTACAACATATAACGTGATGTATAGCTGCAGGAGGAGGAAGAAATGGTTCTCTGTCATTTGTGATTTGTTAATGAAACCAGCGCATGCATTGTGTATGATGCTGAGGCATTTTACATTGGGAAACAGTGTCGATTGAGCAGCAAACATTGTGTTTGATGCCTTCATCCCTGTTGCCACATGTACCCCAACTGATCGAGCTCGGCATCAAAATGACAAGATTTACTTGAGCAGCGTTGTTTAGTTAGTATAGTTACCGCACGCGAATTCATTTGGAGAAATGACAACCCAAGAGGCTTCATTTGGAGAGAAAGAGGAGCATATTTTTATTTCAGAAATGTCACCGGTGCTAGTACAAACATGCAATGCCGAATGTACCGGTTCCATGCTATCCCATTTTTTTTATTCCGGAAACGAACAAAAATACAAATGGCCAAATGACGTTTTATATGCTTCATCCTTTTTATCTGCTTCACAAACAGCTTCCGAAGATCGAGCAGCGTCTTTCAGTTACAGAACACGAATTCATTTGGAGAAATGAAAATCCAGGGCTTGATTTGAAGAGAACGAAAATAATATAAATATCACTGGTGCTAGTATAAATAAATGTACAGACAGCTATCTGCATGCTGTTCCATATTTTTGAAACGATGCTGTTCCATATTTAATTCAGAAAGGATAGATAGACAAAATGCAAATGACCAAATGGGGTTTTATAATGCTTCAGCTTTTTATTGCCTGCTTCACTCACAGCTTCAGAAACCATGCGTGTCATTTGAAGCAACAATGTTTGTATTCCATACCAAAGTCAACACACAAGGAAACATAACTAAATGTACCATGTCGTTCATCCTTCAAACAGCTCTTGCAACATCTCTTCCAGATTCCGGGGAGTGAATTTTGGGGTGGTAACATGGTTATTCTCTATGTATTCTTTGTAGCCTGGAATGATTTTCTCTATGATAGCTTCCCGCAGGGTTTTCCTCAGATAAGGATTTGGGACCTTCCACAGCTTTTGGGCAGTGTAGATCTTGCCAAACTCAGACTCGAATTTAGGCAGGGGGGAGCAGTTTTTCCGTTTTTTTTTGAGGAGATTTTTTCTTTTGTTTTTTTGAGGAGAGGAGCAGTTTTTCCCAAAGCACGACAACACCGGTGCCCAAGATATCTGTATGTAACTCTCCATATACCCCTGGACTTTGCCATTGAAGGTTTCCTTGTAGGATTTGGGAAAATAACAAGTGTAGGAGAGTAGATCCCTTATGAAAGATGAGTTGTTGAGCAAGAATAAGAACCTGAGGCTTTGATCTAGGAAATTTTCTGACTTGTTGACAAGGTTATGTTCTAGGCAAGACACCATTTCCACTGCCAGGCTCCACAAAGGTGGCACCTCTCCAATCCGAGGAACATACTTACCGAGGCTAGCAGCTTCAGATACAATTGTATTCACCAACATGTGATCGTCCCGCAGGAACGTTACGTAATTCATTAAGGACCTAGTGGTCTCGTCAATGTCTGAAGACCCTTGTGGAGTTTGAGTACCAGATGAGCCTTTGCTGCCATCAATCGATTCCAGGATTCGAGTCCTGATCTCTTCCATTGTGCTCCATATGGCCTCACTCACCTTGCCCTCCTTTGCTGACCAGACGTTGAACACCTGGACCCGTATCCTTCCGGCTTCTACAGAGGGCGGCGAATAGGATGACCGGATCCTGGACAGAGCACCGCGTACACGGAGCAGTGTATGGAGCTTCCGGTATGGGGCCGGCACCCACATCATCTGGTCAGTGAAAAAAACTTGACAAGTAACATTTGGAGCAGCTATGAAGTCAACAAAAGCGAGCATTTGCAACATGGCTTGTTCGGTAAAGCTTGCAAACTGGAATAGGTCCGTAATATCTTCTTCCTTACCCTCCGTAACAGCAGCTCCTTCTTGAGCTTCTTGAGCATTTGGAGCTTCTTCATGACCACAAAACAGCGACGTCGTTAGACAGAAGGCATCCATGATTTCGGAGAGAGCCCGGATCCAGCTCGATGCATCAAGAGTATGCTCGAGTTTCCCTGCAGTGACGTGGAGGACCCACCCGACCCCCAGCTTATTGAACCACCTCTCGAGGACACTCATGTCGGCTCCTTGGATGCTGCATTTCACCCACGGCGCACCAAAGATTTCGTTGGAAAGGCTTTTAATTTGCTCTATCTTCATCTCTCTCGCCGTTTTTATGGACATCTCCTTTAGCCTGGCAATGGCAAGCTCGGTATGCTGCTTCTCCGTTTCTTTGTGGGTCTTCTTCACTGGTTGAACAAACTCGTCGGCACCCTCCATTTCTCGGAAGTGCCTGGCCGCCTCCATAGAGATCCAGGAGAGGTGAGAGCCGTTGGACGTGTAGCCAGTGGAGACCGTACCTGAGGTGCTGCTGATGGTGTAGGAACTGGATGTTCCGGTCTGCTCGCGGCCGCCATCCCTGCCCGTCGCCTCCATGCTCCCCTGACCCATCGCCTCCATGCTCCCCTGACCCGTTGGACCTGTTGCGCCAAATTTGGATCAACACACGAACGCACGCGAATATGTAGTGTGTGGAGGAGCTCGTTACAACTTCTCTGCATAGGTCGGTCAGAATGGTTTGGGTGATCGGTTTGGTGAACCAATGAACGCTTGCCCAGGAGGAACCCGTCAGCGCAAGCGCATCTTGAGTTGTTTTAGGGTCGGCAGACGACCTAAAACGTCCTCAAATGACGTAGAGACAAAGGGAACAACAAGATGGACTTGGAAAAAGTTAGGGTAAAGAGAAAAAGAAAAAAGATGCAAAATATTTGATATGTTTTTTATTGATTGGATTTAAAAGATGCAAAATATTTGATATATTTTTTATTGATTGGATTTAACTCAATCATCTGTGGCTCTTCATATCTGTAGGGAGGGGAGGTCTTACTTCTAATGGAGTCGAAACCTTAACAAATCTCGTGTCAAAATACAACTTCTAACTCGGATTACACATACCAGCAAAATATGCAAATCATATAAAAAGCAAAAGCAAAAAGTAATCCACTGCAACAAAGTAAGCCGCGTAGGAACAGAGCATCACATGCTCAATTAGTAAAGGAAGATGCCATCAAATACTTATGATTATTTTTTTAGACAAAGGAGGATTCATTGTTTGGTTCCAAGAGGCCGGCAGCCAGTGGATCAACTTTTGTTTTCTTTTTATAATTATAATTACTTAAATTAAAGAACAAAAGAGAAGATTGCTTCAGTCGCGATGTTCTCGGGAAGAGACCAGACCAGACTTGTGCATGGAGTAAACCTAATAATGATAAGGAAATACAAATAATTAAATTCATTTAAACCAATCGAATATATACATAGCATGAAGTGTAATATCGTATATTTTGCCTCGTTTTAAAACCATTAAAAGTTTAAAATTTTAAGAATTTTCCAACAAAATAAAATACCGGAGGACTCGCCCATCCCTTATACACTGGAGCATGGTTATCCCTCTCCATGCCATGTCTAGCACTAGCAATCCATTTCTGGACTTGGCAAACCCAGTCATGGCTCATCTAAAGTACTTGACTGCATCGACTTTAGCATTGAACTTCTTTCTCTACGATTGTCTCGACTGCATCAACGTCTTCATCTACGACATCTTCCCCTATGCGCCGCCATCCTCATGGTCATGGCACGCCCTCGTGTGCCTACGGTTTCATGCGCGGCTCCCTCATCTTCAACAACCTCGACCATGACTATCATACGCACGTCACCCTCGACCACGGCTATTTACCTTCATCGGTATAAAGGGCTATCATCAACATAGTTGCTCGTCGATTCTTTTCCAAATCCGTATAAGGATGGTCTTTTTGAAATGATCAAGATGTCGCCTAGAGGAAAAATAAGTGTTTATCCTGAAATTAAACTTGGAGCGCAATTAAACTCTAGATATTCTATATCTTTCTTTGAAAACTCTAGATAAAACTGGGATTAGTGAAACATAACTAAATGTTTCCTTCAAACAGCTCTTGCAACATCTCTTCCATATTCTGGGGAGTGAATTTTGGGGTGGTAACATGGTTATCCTCTATGTATTCTTTGTAGCCTGGAATGATTTTCTCTATGATAGCTTCCCGTAGGGTTTTCCTCATAAAAGGATTTGGGATAAAAGGATTTGGGACCTTTCACAGCTTTTGGGCAGTGTAGGTCTTGCCAAACTCAGACTCGAATTTAGGCAGGGGGAGCAGTTTTTCCCAAAGCATAGAGGTGTCGGATTGAACAAGCACGACAACACCGGTGCCCAAGATATCTGTGCCCAAGATATCTGTATGTAACTCTCCATATAGCCCTGGACTTTGCCATTGAAGGCTGCCTTGTAGGATTCGGGAAAATAACAAGTGTAGTAGAGTAGATCCCATTGGTCAAATGCATATCAAGAGAAGACATCTGCCGGTTGCTGCAAGGGATTCATAGCGGAATGTCCTCCTCTTGTATCGGCACGAGGACGCTAGTCGGAAAAGCGTCTGGACAGGGCATGACAAGAACATGCCTTGCATAATGCATACACCTCGCATCTTCACCGGGGAGAGGCTAGAAGCTGATAAGCAATTCATTTGCTGCCATGTTCCTGAAGGAATTATGAATACTCCTCTTCTTTTATCTATGCAATGCAAAATAGAAAAGAATAGTAACTGATCCTATATATATCTACACAGTTGCTTAAGCATTCACTATTTTTCTTAACCAACGATTTCTTAAATAGAGAAAACGGCCCTTAGAAATTGCAAGTAGTAATTTGTTATTATTAAGAATTAATTAAATTGAAGTCATAGTGTGGTCGTTGGAAGGTATTGATATATATGTTAATAATTTGTTATTATTAAGAATTAATTAAATTGAAGTCATAGTGTGGTCACAATTTGTATCAAATAAATGAATATGAAGAATCCAAAAAATTGCACATTCCCTAAGGGCTATATACTCTTTTAGCTAATCAAGAACGATCACAATGTTGGAAAACCTTGACATACATATATATATATATATATATATATATATATATATATATACGTATATATATTCAATGTTTTAAATAGTGTGCTAATGGGTTTAACAGCAGGACTATAAAATAGCTACTAGCATATAGGATGTCGTCATCATCAGCTTCTACTCACATCTGCTCAATGAGGGAGAGTACTGCGTACTGTACTGTGGCAAGGAAAACCCATTGGCTGACGGTGACACTGCATTGCAAGAGATCCGCATGCTTTTAGATAATGGGAAGGTTGGGTTCCAGCTTCCACCAATGTTCCTTGATGGAGCACTCCACTTGCTATAGTCTGGCTTGGGCAGTGAGATTCTAGTCTTTGATGTGTTACTTCTTTGTTTCGGTTCATGAAGCCCAAAAAATAAGTCCCTAGCCTACCAGATGATTTGCTTAGATGGAATACTAACTATGATAAAATTTGGTGGAATGGTGAACATTGGTTTCATTCTTATATCTACTAATTTATGAAGATTTTATGGTGATATGTGATTTAGAATTGCTGCGCTGCGCTGTGAAAAGGAGACTTACATTTATAATCTAATAAGATAATTTCAGTTTGTTTTTGGCATTGTTATGTCGCGAAACATAGTTAGCATCTCCACTTCATAGCTAGTGATTTTCTTTAACATTTTCTTTTCTCATTTCTTTCTATATATTTGTTCTTACTTTTTTTCCAACAAGATCTTGCACCGCCACCGATACGGGAGACCACCTCTCTACAAGGAACTTAAACCTTTATTCACAACTCAAATTGAAATAATGCTCACTCTTATTCTTTGTGGGATACTCCTATCACTCACTCCTCATGTCATCCTAAGGCATGTCACTTATATTTATGGTGGCTACCTATGCCATCTCCAAATGACTACTACTTGGCTTTGCTTCTTTTAGGTGGAGGGCAACCCTATTTATAGGCCAAGGTGGACTAGATTTTTTGGGTGGAGGGCAACCCTATTTGTAGGCCAAGGTGGACTAGATTTTTAATAAAATGCTTTGTCTTCTCCGTTTCTTCCTAGGACATGTCGTCGTCGTACTCGTATACATCCTCGAACTCAAAATTTTTTTTTCAAAACATTGGCAGGAGCACTGCCTTTCATTTAAGAAGATAGAAGAGTTGCTAATAGGATTACATAACGATTACATCGTAAAAATCAAATCTCAACAACTCTAAATGAACTTGTACAAGCATCAGTAAACTGCACAGCAAGAAGTTCTTCTCGGATGAAGGGGGTTCCACATGCCTTCCTTCAAATGCAAACGTCATTTTGGATGAGCCCCAACACTTGATCCGGCCTCAACATTGAGTTTTCAAAGATCCTTCTATTTCTTTCCTTCAAGATATGCCATATGGTGTACATGAGGATAGGTGCCGCTGATCTTCTCTTCTTTCCTTTCAGGCCCTTCAAGATACCTCGCCACCATTCATGTATATCACTGCCATCTCCTGAGTTTACCAAAGCTGAAGTGCATGGCCACCTCCATAGAGATGGAGGACAGGCAAGAGCCGGTGGAGGTGTAGGCAGTCGAGAGGGTACCTGATGATGAGCTGCTAATGGTGTAGGAATAGGATATTCCGGTCTGCTCACTGTAGCTCTACTGTCCGCGGCTGCCATCCCTGACTGCCTCCATGCTGAGCTAGCTACCTAGCAACTGGTGACGGGTAGAAAGTAATGTCCGGGCGAGGTCCCCTAAACAATTGACGGGCTCGGGGAAGAACTGAAGAAGGGAGGGAACATCTTGTGGCAAGAAGCAACATGTCAAGATTCAATACAGACGTTTCTCCAACGCAACATGCGTTCACTAATATTTTTCTAAGACGTGTTGTGATGCCTTCTAGACTTAGTATGGAAGTACCATTGCCTGATTGCAGCGGGTATACATGGCAATAGCCTATGGGAATGAGATTCTCTAACTTTAAGTCCTCTACTTTTTGAGTCACTGCCAATGTGGAATAATATAGACAGGGATGACGCCACGTTATGTCACCATGGTGCACAGGCACCAGGGTAAACCAAAACTTTGTTAATAACTTGACTAATTTTCACTCTGAAGAAAAAATTGTATGTTACTTGAGTTGGGCACCACCTCCATTTTGATGCTATCTTCTCTCCTGAATATAGAACACAACCATTTTATTTGGAAGTGGTCAGCCAGCACGGAATACTTAGCCATATCGGGCATTCTTCAATGGTTGCACAGCTACCTGACAGGAAAATAATGCAATATAGATTCTTTTAGGGCTGCTGCTGTGGCCGAAACTGCTGTGGCTGCACCTATCACTAAGCCCAGCGCACATATGGATTCTTTTGGGAAGGAGATCCTCTCTAGTTATTGCAGAAGGAATAGTCCCACTAACATGCAGGCCTACAGGTGATTGGGACCACACGTCAGTGACTGAGTCCCTCTGCAGAGGAACCGGCTTCTTTTGGGACTATTTTGTGGGTTCGTTGAGCGGATGTGAGTATTCCCTACGGTAACTTCTGCACGTCAGAGGGAAGTTACATCAGAGTAATTGATTCCTCGTGGAACATGATTGAGTCAGGAAGCTATTGGAGAAGACCCACTCGAGATCACCACACAAGTTTGACGGTAGATGGGGAGGAGACATTGATCGAGCCTCTTCTTCGACGGCCAGCCGGCCAGGCCGATCTGTTTTATGCATGGTTTGAGGCAGGAAATCAGGTAGAAAGCTTGTATTGGCATGCGGTTGTACGGGCAAACAGAAAGAGAAATTGGAGAGCTAAAAGATGCAGTACTTGCGAATAACTTGTATAGTTTGGCACAATGTTTATTGAGCAGCACAAGCTGTGCGTTCATCTGTCGTGTCACACAGACTGCAACTGATCCAACACGGCTTCGAAATGAAAACACTTAAACAACAACGTTTTTTAGTTGAATGAAAATACAGTTGGCTTCAAACGAATGGTACAAGATTGCAGGGCAGAACGTACAGTCAGCTGTTTGCTGTACAGAAGGAATTTACAGTCATTTGAAGGAGCAACATTTCAGTCGGAAACTAAGACAGATGGAACCTAGCTACCTTGACTTCCTTGGTGATGCACTGTGTCCATCATCCTTCAAATAGCTCTTGCAACATGTCCTCCACCTCCTGAGGAGTGATAGTGCTTCCTCGGGTGCTAACAGTATCCTCTTCCAAGAAGTTTGTAAAGCCCGAAGTAACTTTGTCGGTGATAGCTTTCCGCAGCTTTTTCCTTAGCTCAGGGTCCAGGACCTTCTAGAACTTCTGATTATTGTAGATTTTCCGAAACTCAGACTCAAACTTAGGGGGTGTTTGGATACGAGGTGCTAAACTTTAACAGTGTCACATCGGATGTTCGGATGCTAATTAGGAGAACTAAACATGAGCTAATTATAAAACTAATTGCAGAACCCTGTGCTAATTCGCGTGACGAATCTATTAAGCCTAATTAATCCATCATTAGCAAATGGTTACTGTAGCACCACATTGTCAAATCATGGACTAATTAGGCTTAATAGATTCGTCTCACGAATTACACTCCATCTGTGCAATTAGTTTTGTAATTAGTCTATGTTTAATACTCCTAATTAGCATCCAAACATTCGATGTGACGGGTGTTAAACTTTAACACCATGGAGCCAAACAGGCCCTTAGATACTGGGAAGTATCTTCTCCCAAACTGAAGAGGTGAAGGACTAGTGTGCAAGCGCGCCAACACTGGCTCCCAAGCCTCTTGCAGATATTTGTCTATGTAGTCCTCGATTTTGCGAGTGAGGACTGGCATATTGAATTTCGTATCATACATTGGATGGAGCTGCTGCCACAGAGAATGTAAGTTGTTGATCAAGAACAGGAGTCCAAGGCTCTTATTCGGGAATGATTGCGACATCTTGGTAAGCTTCTCTTCTAGACAAGATACCATGTCTGCCATCATGCTGGTGAAAGGATTATTAGTCTTGTTGTAAGTCTCAGCTGGTACTGCATAAGTTCCGCAGTCAGCTGCTTTGCGCACAATTTGGTCAACTGATCTGTAATTCATCTCCAGCAACCTGATGTACCTTTCAATGGACCGAGTGACCTTGTGGATGCTAGCTGGTTCTTGCGGAGTATCCTCCCACGAATCGTGGTTTCCGTCGTCCGTTAGGATAGCAGCTGTAACCTCCTGCATGGTGTTCCATATTGCCTCGGCCAGTATGTCATCCTTGTCTGACCGGAGGGCTTCCATGTCCTCAAGTGCCCTGCAACTTTCAGTTTGTGCAGAGGACGACAAGCGTAAGAGCAATGGTTGGATCAGAAATGAGGCCATGAACACTGCACCGCGCACATCGAACAATGTCTTGAGCCTCTCCAGTGGTGCCAGCGCCCCATTGCTGTCAATAATTTCTTCTATGCAGCTGGTGTTAGGATTCGGGGCAACTATGGCGTCAACAAAAGAGAGCATCTTCAACATGGTTTCCTGGATGAATCGTGAGAAGTGGACTGGATCGGGAACAGAGGCTTCCGATTCCTCCGGAAAACTCTCCAGATGGGAATGAGAAAAGCATAAATAATACGTGTCAAGGATGGATTCGGTGATATCAGCGAGAGCCTGGATCCATCTCCCTGGAAAATTACGTTGATCTTGCAGCAACAGAAGCCTTGCATCAGCGGCGACGCGTAGAACCCAGGCGATGCCCAGGTCGGAGAACCACCTCTTCAGGGCGGCACTTGAATCCCCGCCGATGCCACCACAGAATTGCTCCAGCAGGCCCTTGATATGCTGCCTTCTCTGCCTTGTTTCGTCGTCGTCTGGCCAGGAACCCGGCGGTTCGACGACGACTTGATCGAAGATGATGAAGGGCAGGGGCCAGCTACCGCTGCCGGATGTAAGCTGGTTAGTGGAGAGGGTGTTACCTGAGCTGCTGCTTGTGGCCATGGACTCGCCAGTCTTGCGGTTGTTCCACAGCTCGCCGCCATGAATATCCTCCATGCTAAGCTAGAGCTACCTGACGATCTGCCGTGTGCCGACCGATCCAAGTCGTCGTCAACCTGCTATATATGCAATGGGAGCAAACCCTCCATCCAGGTCGTCGTTGACTTTGTCTTTATACGAGCAAGAGTATGCAAATCATATAAAAAGAAAAAGCAAAAAGTAATCCACTAAAAACCGTTCATGCTCTTCTCTATGTATGCCAATTTTTCTTCTATGTATGCCAATTTTTCTTCTCTTTGTCCAAGGAACAGCATTGATTTTAAAACTGATATGAAAGCGGAACTATTAACTGCTCTTCTCTATGTATGCCAATTTTTCTTCTATGGTGCACTAGTTCATCCTTCGAATAGCTTTCCCAACATCTTCTCTACCTTCCTTGGAGTAATGACTGGAGCCCAAGCACTTAGCAACGAGCTGCCCCTACGGCCGCCTCCGCCTCATCCATGCTCTCCGCCAGATTGAGGCCACTGCCATGCGATGCGAGCTAGACGGCTTTGTTGCAATCTGTCAGCAGATTTGGTGAAGTTTGGTTTCGTGTTTCAACATATCAACCTCATGCTGTCCACAAAATTAAAGTGTCCTTGACTTTACATATACTAGTAGAGCATTAGAGATGGAGATGACATCTTTTTTCCAACTATAGTGTTGTTGATTGTTGACCCTGACCTGATCTGTATTCCCGATGAGCTCTTTTACGGTTGTCGTTGTCAAGATTAGCGGGTCAAGACTACGGTTAGTAAATTTCTTTTATGCGCGTAAGGCTTCGGATGGTGGCGTGAGAAGACACGGGGTTAGACTGGTTCGGGCAGGAATAGCCCTACGTCCAGTATGAGGAGCTGCTCGTGTTACTCACGCAAGGTCTGTAGTAGGGGTTACAAACGGGCGAGAGAGGGAGTCGGTCCCAAGTCTCTTGGGTGTGCACTGATGCTCGTAGAGAGAGTGTGTGGGTTCTGTTGGCTCGAGAGTCCTCCCCGTCTCGGGGCCCCCGGTTCTCCTTTTATAGCGCAAGGAGAGCTCAGGGTTACGGGTGAGCCGGGCGTGTGGAGAAGTAAAAGAGATAAGCTAAGTTAAGTAAAGTATAAGGAGAAGGACCAAGTCCCCGGACCGCCGCCTCCTGCTCCGGCCTTCGGCTCCTATCAGCGCGGCCACCGGAGGAGGGCGGCTGTCGCCGGATCCTGTCGCTGGTCCTCCGGACGACCGTCGCCGCCGAGCATGATGATGGTGTTTGGCCGTGGCAACTGTGCACGTTGGGGGAGACGGCTGAATCCTGTTGTCCTGCTTACGGCCTGTGGAACACGGACGTCGCATCTCTGTCGCCGGATAGGCCGAGCACGAGAACGGGCAGTGCTCCCTCCTGTGCCGGGAGGCGCATGCAATGAGCGCCCTATGGCGAATCAGGGGGAGCCGCGATCACTGTAGCCTGTGCGGTCGTGGCTACAGTGTTCCGCCCGGGTACTTGTGGCGGGTCACGTCGAGAGGCGCGAGCGCCTTTCTGCGCGTCAGAGCCGCGGCGCATTTATGGCAAGATCGGTGAGGGGCCCACGAGATCCGTGCCCTCGTCTGCCGATCCGCGCCCTTGTCTTGTGGGCCCGGACGAGTCCGACCCCCTGCACCCGGGGTCGGGCGAGGCGGAGCCTTGCGGCGAGGGATCGGGCGCACCCGACCCTGGGACCGTGGGTCAGGCGAGGCGGAGTTTCACCATTGAGGGGTCGGGCGTGTCCGACCCCGGGGCCCTGGGTCGGGCGAGATGGAGTGGGGTGCTCCTTGCCCATGCTGGGTCGACAGTGATCGTCATTACCGCAGGTGGGCCTGGACCTTCATGATTGTTGTTTTAAGGGGCGTCAGGAGGTCGTTAATATTCCCCCCCAACAACGGTACACAATACTACTACTTTGTAGTATATAGTGTATAGTATATAGTATATATAAGATCTAAATGTTCATGATTACGAATGATTTAGTAATTATTACATGTGAAAATAGCCTTTTAAACTTTATGCTAGTGTCAAAAATACTCTCGGCAACGTTACGTCCTCGCGGAGACTCCGCA
>NC_028453.1:39715276-39876282 GCF_000263155.2 Setaria italica | reverse complement strand
TTATACTACCTATACTACTCATGTATACTATCCATACTACAGGTGAATGTTTCAGTAGTATATAATTAATCTTGACCGTCGGATGTTTGTATACTAGTCCTTTTCAAACACTAGTATAGTGTAGTATTGTGTACCGTAGAAGAGCTCATTCCCGATAGGGACAATTGCATATTCAGCCACACACGGAGTACATGCTACTGGTATTTGGGTATGCTAGCTGTATGCCTCTAGGCATAAAAATTCCAGCACTTCGAAGACATCAAAACTCAAGGAGTTCACCCAACGCGGCAACGCCCAAGTAAGAACAATCTCTTATTTCAAGCATTAAAGGAATCCTCAGCATCCTTCGTTTACGACCAGTAACAGCATCAAGTGAAAACAACGTTTATGCTTATACTTAATTTTTCACATTATTACATTATCTAGTAAAACTCAACTGGGTATAAAGAAAAAATATCTTGCAACATTAATCCACCTGAGGATCCCAAACCTGAATCATCCAAAATTAATTGTGCAACCAGTCATATTAATTGTGCAACGAAGTAGCTAGTGTCGGCAACTCCTGTGCGCTCGAGGCCATCAACACCAACCTCGACCACCCGGAGGAGACGAAGACCATCAATTTGTGGGCGTGGACCGCAAACCTGAGCTCCATCCCCAAGTCTGTGTGGCTCACGTTCACTGGCCGTGCAAGGGACGTCAGGCTCGAGTCAGTGACGGTGTTCAAGACGCCGCCCGGGCACTGGCAGCGCAGCGTCAAGCACTGCATCATCCTGCACTTGGAGGAAATTCAAGACTACACTCTCTCCTCGGTCAACCTCGACGACAGGAGGTCCTGCACGCCCCTCCCTGGCATCTCGGCTGCCTCGACGGGGAGACGACGCCACGAAGAGCAGCGGAATGTGCAGCAACACCACGTCCACCCTCGCGCTCTGACCAATCGCGACTTGGCCGGAGCAACGCCGCGGGGGAGGAAGAGCGGCTCCAGGACAGGGAGGACAACGATCGACGCCGACGTACCTACAACAACGACCACTCCAAGTGGAACGTCTAGCGCCGGCGCAAGGAGGACGATGACGACCAAGACCACCATGGGCGCGGTGACCGCGCTCGCCGCGCCCACGACGCACGCAAGCACGAGGGAGTGGGCTCCTACCGTGAGCGGGAGCGCTCGCCCAGGAGCAGGACGTACGGCAGCAGAAGCAGGAGTGGCGGACGACAGCACTAGGACATCTTCACCAACGAGCGGCGCCAGCACCTCGGCTTCTTCAACTCTGGGAGCAGCGACGGCACCACGAAGGGCACGAATGACAGGCCACCGCAGCCCGTCTCTCGGCCCCCTTCACGACAGAGCAGCAATTAAATTGCAATTTCTGCTTGCTAATCGCGCCTCCAACATGAAGGAGGCGGCAAGAAACTACTTGTGCAGGAACGACGGTCCGGAGTTGCCCACCATCTTCAACGACTACGGCACCAAAGCGGCGGCGCTAGCAACCAGAATCGCCTTGCCTCATGAGGGTGATGAAGCCTAGTCCGGTGATGAAGCTAACAGCGACCCGGCGATGGTCAAGGCGGCAGCTGCTTTCGCGCGCATCCTGAACGACATCAACGACGCCAACAACAGGGAAGTCATGGTCCAGGAAGTGGATGCGGCGCTGCAGCAACTCCAGGTTCAACAGCACTCACACGCCATGCTTTTTGACTCCTATCCACAATCCCAGTTTCTTGGCGGCGACATCAGCTCACCCCCTCATCAAGCCTCCCCTGCTTGCACCCCTGGCGCACAGATGCAGTCCGCCAACACCGCCGATGGCCACAAGACGGTGGGGCCTGAGCACGGCAGCGGCGGGGAGCTGATCCTTGACGGCAACCTGGAGACCAATAGCGACAACATTCAGGTGCAGGCAGTACAGAAAGATCGGGAACCACACGCTCTCTCTGCCCCAATGTGCTTGGCCAATGGCCACGACTCTACTGTCCTTCGGGGCGGGTCTGATCTTCTCCATGATGCTCAGATTCTCGCAGGCTGCTCTGATCCTCTTCAGGGGGCACAGGTTCTGGACGCCGGCACAGGCGGGGAAGCGGCCATGGGCACCAACACCCAGCAAGGCGGCATCCTCACCGGCAACAACGTCGTGCTTCACCAAGCCACACCAGCTGCTGCAAGAACTTTTCAGGGAAGACCAGGGGCCCACGGACCACAACCATGAATCAAGCAAGGACAGGATCACAAGCCGCCACCCTCGACGCATCTTCGACATGTCCATGGTACGCCGTAGCGCACGCCTGTCCAATAGATGACCAATGCCGGCGATTCAAAGGGAACAACATAATCTGTGCCGTAAACTGGGCTTACTGACTGATGAAATGCAGCCCGTTGGGGCTGCACTGCAGGAATTCTTGGCTATGTTTCAGGGACCCCTCCCGCAAGACATTATTGCGGCGTCGACAGCGGCATTCAACCTGGAAGACCTGGCGGCTCAGGAGCTGGATGCAGCGATGGCTGCGATAGCAGGTGAAGCAATTGAAGACATACAAGCAGAAACTCTCCAGCTAGAAAATTCACAGGCGCCGGAGACAGGAACCCCCCAGACGGCAAACTGAAGCCGTTCATGTATCACCTTAGAGCTTCTGCAACCTGCATGTTATCCAGTAGCAAACTTCTGTCATTCAACATCAGCACTTCCTGCTGGGTTGTATGTTAAAGCCGAAACTGCTTTACGGCAATCTCCAGGTACTCTGCGTGCCACTCCTCATCAATTTAGCGCTGCAACAACGTTTCTGCATCACTTGCCTGTGCTTATGTCGTTCCTGCGCCTGTCATGCTGTTCCTACTAAGCCATTCAGGGTCATACGGCTGCACCAGCACCCACTATGTGTTGCCATGTTGTATGCATGGAGCCTGGACCAGCAACTAACCAAGTTGGCGCTCACCTTTCTTCTCCACTCACTGATGAAGCATGGCGTCACGCCAAAAATCCTGCCACGCCATGCAACCTGCGCCTCCCCCAACCTGCAGCAGCTGAACTATGTGGAGCTTAATTCCTTCCAGTTATGAATCTTGAGCTACGGTGTTGGAATGTGAGAGGATTAAACCAGAGAGCTAGGAGGGACACCATCAGAGAGACAATTGCTACTACGCTATGCCATATAGCATGCTTACAAGAAACGAAGCTAAGCGAGATAGATCAGTATACGGCCGCATACTTAGGAGGTCATAGGCTTGACAGTTATGCCTACAAGCCAGCGGGAGGTCTCAGCGGGACGAGGGGTGGCATTCTTGTCTTGTGGAATAGCAGTCACGTCCACATTGAGGACGTTGTGTTAGGAGACCACCACATAACAGCAAAGGTTAAAATGGAAGAAACGCCAAACGAGTTTGTAATGACAGTGGTCTATGGCCCAACGGGATCTAATCGAAAGGCGCAGTTCCTATCAGAGATCCGAGCGCAGAAACACCAACCAGGCGCCCAATGGCTTATACTAGGCAATTTCAACCTCATCTACAAAGCATGTGACAAAAACAACAACAGATTAAATCTGAGCCTAATGAACATGTTCAAGCAAGCTCTAGATGACTGTGACCTGCGAGAAATAAAACTCCAAAACCGAAAATTCACCTAGAGCAACGAAAGATAGAATCCTACCCTTGTTAAGCTTGACAGAGTATTCGCCAATAAAGAATGGGAGCTCGCTTTTAGTAGCCATGCAGTCCACGCTTGTCAACCTCGATGTCTGATCATTGCCCGCTGTTGCTCTCCAATCAAAGTGGGCCACAATGACCAAAATCCTTCAAATTCAAAAATTATTGGACTTTCCTTCCAGGGTTCAAAGACACAGTGGCTCGGGCATGGCACAACCAATCACCACATGTAGAGCCTTTCCACAGGCTATATCACAAACTCCAATCCACGGCTATAGCTTTGCGGGAGTAGAGTAGTCGCCTAATCTCAGATGCCAAACTGCACATGCACATGGCACTAGAAGTAATACTACGACCGGACATAGCGCAAGAACATAGACAACTCATAGAGGCAGAGCAGCTACTGTGTACTAGACTGAAATTAAGGGTTGTGGGGCTAGCGGTCATTGAACGTGCAAGAAAGAATCAAGTAAGAAGAATAACAAATCTCAAGCTGGGAGATGCCAACAAACGTTTCTTCCACTGTAGAGTCAATCTAAGGCGACACAAAAAGTTCATACAGAAATTACAAACAGAAAGAGGATGGGCATGCACACATGAAGAAAAATCAAATGAGATACATAATTTTTTCAAAGAAACAATGCAGCCACCTCCACCTCGTCACGTAGATTTTAACTGGGACCAACTAGGGATGACAACACATGATCTATCCTTGCTTGACTCCCCTTTCTCCGAAGAAGAAATAAAGAAGGCCATAAACAACATGCCGAGCGATAGAGCTCTAGGGTCGGATGGATACACGGGGTTGTTTCTAAAGACGTGCTAGGATATCATCAAACCTAACATCATGCAAGCGGTGAACGCGTTCTATTCCTTAAGATGCAACAGTCTACAACAAATCAACACAGCCAATATTGTCCTATTGCCCAAGAAAGAGGGTGCTGACACCATCCAGGAATATAGGCCCATAAGTCTCATCCATTCTTTCATCAAAATTATTACCAAGGCGTTGGCCCTTAGGCTACAGCCGCACATGAACCTAATTGTCTCCAAATGTCAAAGCGCATTCATCAAGAAACAGAGCATCCATGACAACTTCATGACGGTGCGTAATACAGCTAGGACACCGGCCATCTTTCTCAAGTTGGATATTGTGAAAGCTTTTGACTCCGTCAGATGGGACTACCTGTTGTCGCTGCTACAACACTTAGGCTTTCCGACACGTTGGCGAGACTGGATTGCGGCGATATTATCCACATCCTCAGCTCGAGTTCTCTTGAAAGGGGTACTGTTGGAGTTGTTCCAAATTCACTCCAGGATAAAGGCCGACCTTCCCGACCTCAGACACTCAGGGTCGGGCGAGGCGGAGTATCTCCCGACCCCAGGACTCGGGGTCGGGCGAGTCGGAGCGTCCCGCTTAGGGGTCGGCACTCCCGACCCCAGGACTTGGGGTCGGGCGAGGCGGAGATCCACCCTCAAGGGGTCAGGCGCATCCGACCCCGGGCTCGGGGTCGGGCGAGGCGGAGTTCCGGGCGCATCCGACTCCGGGACGAAGTACTCAGGGTCAGGCGAGGCGGAGTTCCATCCTCGCCCGGGACCAAGAGTCCGCACAGCTTAATACCCCCTGTCTAGGGTTTCGGTACTATATATACATACACCCTTGCTAGGGTTTCGGGGAGATTATCAGATTCTCTTGTAAGCCGCCACAGGCGTGTAACCCTAAACTCTTGAGATAGTGAGATTGTTGCCGGCTGGTGCCGGTGGTTTTTCCCCTTCACATCGAAAGGGTTTTCCACATAAATCGTGTGTCTTCTTTGTGGTTTGATTCTTTACTTCATATCTCCATACGTCGTTCATAACAAGTGGTACCAGAGCTTTGGTTGCTGTTACGGTTCATGTCGACGTCGATGAAGTTCGATCTACCGCTGCTGAACTACGACTCGCGGTTCTCGCTATGGCAAGTCAAGATGCGGGGGATTCTGGCGCAAACTCATGACTATGATGAGGCGCTGGATAGCTTCGGGAAGAGGAAGGCCGAGTGGACTCCAGAAGAGATCCGCAAGGATCAGAAGGCGCTCGCCTTAATACAGTTGCATCTTCATAATGATATTTTGCAGGAGTGTCTAAAAGAAAAAATTGCTGCAGAACTATGGCTGAAACTGGAATCGATCTGTATGTCCAAGGATCTAACCAGTAAGATGCAAATGAAGATGAAGCTGTTCACCCTGAAGATGAAGGAGGAGGATTCAGTGATGAGCCATATCGCTGAATTCAAGAAGATCGTCGCCGATCTAGTATCAATGGAGGTGAAGTATGATGATGAGAACTTAGGTCTTTTACTGTTATGTTCTTTGCCAACTTCGTATGCAAATTTTCGTGACACCATACTCTTGAGCCGTGATGAACTAACTCTAAAGGAAGTTTATGAGGCTCTCCAGTCTAGGGAAAAGATGAGAGGTATGGTGCAGAATGACAGGTCGTCGTCCTCCAAGGGCGATGCTTTGCTTGTGAGAGGCAGAACTGAAAATAGATCCTCCAATGATGATGGAAGAAAAAACTATGGAAGGAGAGGCCGTTCAAAGTCCAAGCCGCATGGTAATAAAAAATTCTGTGTTTATTGCAAGCTAACAAATCATACTGCTGAGGATTGCAGAAAAGTACAGAATAAGGAGAAGAAGAAAAACAAGTCGGCTGGTAAGGTCTCTGTTGCTGCTGCCGTGTCTAATGAAGAGTCTGGAGATAGTCTGGTAGTATTTGCCGGTTGTGTTGCTGGTCATGATGAATGGATTCTTGATTCCGCATGTTCATTTCATATTTGCACTAACAGAAATTGGTTTAGCTCGTATAAGCCTGTGCAGAAAGGGGATGTTGTGCGGATGGGAGATAATAGCCCGTGTGACATTGTGGGGATTGGATCAGTTCAGATCAAGACTGATGATGGCATGACACGCACTCTGAAAAACGTCAGGTATATACCAGGGATGTCCAGAAATCTTATCTCATTGAGCACACTTGATGCAGCAGGTTACAAATATTCCGGTTCAAATGGTGTTCTGAAGGTATTAAAAGGTTCTCTTGTCTCCTTGAAAGGTGATCTTAATTCTGCAAAGTTATATGTCCTTAGAGGGTGTACTTTACCTGGTTCTGATTCTGCTGTTGCTGCTGTTACAAATGAGGAACCTAGTAAAACTAACCTTTGGCATATACGTCTGGGACATATGAGTCATCATGGTATGGCAGAATTGATGAAGAGAAACCTACTGGATGGCTGCACTTCGAGTAAATTGAAGTTTTGTGAGCATTATATTTTCGGGAAGCATAAAAGGGTACGTTTCAACGCTTCAGTTCACACCACTAAAGGTACTCTTGATTATATTCATGCTGATTTATGGGGTCCTTCCCGTAAGTCCTCGCTTGGTGGTGCTCGTTACATGCTTACAATTATTGATGATTACTCTAGAAGGGTTTGGCCTTATTTTCTAAAACAGAAAGATGATACCTTTGCTGCTTTTAAGGACTGGAAAGTCATGATTGAAAGGCAAACTAAAAGGAAGGTGAAATTGCTTCGTACTGATAATGGTGGAGAATTTTGTTCGCGTGAATTTAATGATTATTGCAGATCGGAAGGCATTGTTAGGCATCACACTATACCCCATACTCCACAACAGAATGGTGTGGCCGAACGTATGAACAGAACCCTCATATCCAAGACCCGTTGCATGCTGTCTAATGCCAGGATGAGCAAGCGTTTTTGGGCTGAAGCTGCTAATACTGCCTGTTACTTGATAAACAGGTCGCCTTCTATTCCACTAAATAAAAGAACTCCCATTGAGGTATGGTCTGGTACGCCTGCTGATTACTCACAGTTGAAAGTTTTTGGATGCACTGCTTATGCTCATGTTGATAATGGAAAATTAGAGCCTAGAGCTGTTAAGTGTCTTTTCCTTGGTTATAGTTCGGGTGTCAAAGGCTATAAATTGTGGAACCCGGAAACAGGAAAGACTTTTATGAGCCGGAGTGTTGTTTTCAATGAATCTGTGATGTTTACTGACAGTTTGCCCTCAGATCACGTTCCAGAAAAGGAGTTGCAGCGTATGCGCATGCAGGTGGAGAATATTCATGATGTTGCTGATGCGCCCGACCCCTTGGTCCCGAGGTCGGATGCGCCCGACCCCTTGGTCCCGGGGTCGGATGTGGCTGCTGTGCCCGACCCCTTGGTTGCGGGGTCGGATGCGCCCGACCCCTTGAGGTCGGATGATGCTCATGATGGTGTCCAGCAAACTCCTTCTATTTTGCCGTCAGAGGAGGATTTACTCATTGCTCAACGCAGGTCCAAAAGGACAGTTGCACCTCCTAACTGTCTTATTGAAGAGTGTAATTTGTCTTACCATGCTTTGAGTTGTGCTGAACAGGTGGAGAATGTTCATGAACCAGCAACCTATAAGGAAGCTATTCATTGTGGTGATACTGAAAATTGGATGTCTGCTATGCATGAGGAGATGCAATCCCTTGAGAAGAACTGTACATGGGAGGTTGTACCTTTGCCTAAGAATAAGAAGACCATCCGCTGCAAATGGATCTTCAAGAGAAAGGAGGGTTTATCTCCAAGCGAGCCTCCAAAGTATAAGGCAAGGTTAGTTGCTAAAGGCTACAGTCAAATTCCGGGTGTTGACTACAATGATGTTTTTTCTCTAGTGGTAAAACACAGTTCAATTCGCACTTTCCTTAGTATTGTTGCTTCACATGATCTTGAGCTTGAGCAGTTAGATGTGAAGACTGCATTTTTGCATGGAGAGCTTGAGGAGGACATATACATGGACCAACCAGAAGGTTTCATAGTGCCTGGCAAAGAAAAATATGTGTGCAAGTTGAAGAGATCCTTGTATGGTTTGAAACAGTCCCCTCGACAGTGGAACAAGAGGTTTGATTCATTTATGTTATCACACGGTTTTAAAAGATCTAAATATGATAGCTGTGTTTATATCAAGCATGTTAATGGATCACCTATATACTTGCTGATATATGTTGATGATATGCTGATTGCTGCCAAGAGTAAGAATGAAATCAATAAGTTAAAGAAGCTATTGAGTAGCGGTTTTGATATGAAAGATCTTGGTAGTGCTAAGAAAATTCTTGGTATGGAAATTAGTAGAGACCGAAAATCTGGTTTGCTATTTCTTAGTCAACAAAATTATATCAAGAAAGTTCTTCAGCGTTTCAACATGCAAGATGCTAAGGCTGTTAGTACTCCTATTGCACCTCACTTTAAGTTGTCAGCTGCTCAGTGTCCTAGTACAGATGCAGAGATTAAATACATGTCAAAGGTTCCTTATTCTAGTGCTGTTGGGTCTTTGATGTATGCCATGGTTTGCTCTCGCCCAGATTTGTCATATGCTATGAGTCTTGTTAGTAGATATATGTCTAATCCCGGCAAAGAACATTGGAGGGCAGTTCAGTGGATTTTCAGGTACCTCAAAGGCACAGCAGATTCCTGTTTAAAGTTTGGAAGAACTGATGAGGGTCTCACTGGCTATGTGGATTCTGATTATGCTGCTGATCTGGACAGACGAAGATCACTTACAGGTTATGTGTTTACTGTTGGCAGTTGTGCTGTGAGTTGGAGGGCTACTTTACAGTCGGTTGTTGCTTTGTCTACTACTGAAGCAGAATATATGGCGATTTGTGAAGCGTGCAAAGAATTAATTTGGCTGAAAGGTTTGTACGCCGAGCTCTGTGGAGTTGAATCTTGCATAAGTTTGCACTGTGACAGTCAAAGTGCAATTTACCTCACTAAAGATCAGATGTTCCATGAAAGAACTAAGCACATAGATATCAAGTATCATTTTGTGCGTGATGTGATTGAAGAAGGTAAGCTGAAGGTATGCAAGATTAGTACTCATGATAATCCTGCTGATATGATGACAAAGCCTGTTCCTGTTGCTAAGTTTGAGCTGTGCTCAGGCTTAGTTGGTTTAATTGGATAGTCCAAGAGACTATTGTTGGCACCAGTGGTTTTCTGTCTTTGTTCTGTTCAGGATGAAGGGTTGATTTATGATACAAGATGAATTTGTCTCAAGGTGGAGTTTGTTGGAGTTGTTCCAAATTCACTCCAGGATAAAGGCCGACCTTCCCAACCCCAGACACTCAGGGTCGGGCGAGGCGGAGTATCTCCCGACCCCAGGACTCGGGGTCGGGCGAGTCGGAGCGTCCCGCTCAGGGGTCGGACACTCCCGACCCCAGGACTTGGGGTCGGGCGAGGCGGAGATCCACCCTCAAGGGGTCAGGCGCATCCGACCCCGAGCTCGGGGTCGGGCGAGGCGGAGTTCTGGGCGCATCCGACTCCGGGACGAAGTACTCAGGGTCGGGCGAGGCGGAGTTCCATCCTCGCCCGGGACCAAGAGTCCGCACAGCTTAATACCCCCTGTCTAGGGTTTCGGTACTATATATACATACACCCTTGCTAGGGTTTTGGGGAGATTATCAGATTCTCTTGTAAGCTGCCACAGGCGTGTAACCCTAAACTCTTGAGATAGTGAGATTGTTGCCGGCTGGTGCTCGTGGTTTTTCCCTTCACATCGAAGGGGTTTTTTACACGTAAATCGTGTGTCTTCTTTGTGGTTTGATTCTTTACTTCATATCTCCATACGTCATTCATAACAGGTACCCAATCAGCCAATTAAGCACAGCACGGGATTAAGATAAGGCGACCCCCTCTCTCCACTACTGTTCGTAATAGCAATTGAACCGTTGCAAAGAATGTTGGAATTAGCAACTGAATTAGGAGTCCTCAGCATGATCCGCGAACGGGCACTGTCATGCCGTATATTGATGTATGCGGACGATGCGGCGATGTTCATGGAGCCAAGAAAGGAGGAAATTGATGTGTTGGTTGACATAATACGTATGTTTGGAGAAGTGACAGGACTGAAAACGAACTTCCACAAGTCTACCACTATACCCATCTGCTGTGAGGGCATTCAATTGAGGGAGGTACTGCACAATCTTCCGGCGAAATTCGGCATGTTCCCTATCAAATATCTAGGTCTGCCGTTGTCTACTGTGCGTGTAAAAGTGGTCGACTTCCAACCTCTACTAGACAAGGTTATTGGCAAGCTTAACAGTTGGAGCGGCAGAAACGTGACGATAGCTGGACGTCTCACACTTGTTAAATCAGTATTGACCTCGCAGTCTGTATATCTACTCACGGCATTACAAGCCCCCAAAGAAATCATGAAGCACATCGATGCTAAATGGAAACAGTTCCTATGGGCGGGATCGGAACCGATAACAGGAGGGAAGGGTAAAGTCAATTGGACACGATCAGCAAGACCACATAACGGGGGGGGGGGGGGAGGGCGGAGGGGGGGACTAGGAGTGCTACACCTTGGAAAATTCTCCTGAGCTCTACGACTTCTCCTGAGCTCTACGACTTAGATGGCTATGGCAGGAATGGATGAATGGAGGGCCGCAGTGGGAGGTGCCATATCCCCTGCTCTCAAACTGACCGTAAATTATTTGCCACAGCTACAAAGATTACAACTGGGGATGGAAAAAAGACATCATTCTGGCACAGCGGCTGGGTGGATGGTCAGTGGCCGAGGGACCTAGCGCCCAACTTGTATAGCATCTCCAGCAGAAAAAACAGATCCCTCCATGACGTGGTGATGGGCGACACATGGATTCATGATTTAAATCTTTTGCAACGTGGGTTTTCGGTATCTCATTTTATCGAATACTACCGCTTAAGGGTTGAACTAAATAGGGTGCAGTTACGCCCGGGGCTCCCAGACACCATCGTATGGAAGCTCACAACAAACGGACAGTAGTCTTCACAATCGGCATACCGGAGACAATTTATAGGATCAACAACGACCAACTTGGAGAATCTCATCTGGAAGACATGGGCACCTCCCAAATGCAAATTCTTTAGCTGGCTCGCTATCCAAGACAGAATATAGACATCCGATAGACTACAGAGGCGAGGATGGCCTAGTAGTATGCATTGTGCGCTATGTACCACAATACAAGAGACCAGCCTCCACCTCTTTACGGAATGCAACTTTGCGAGGACAATTTGGGCGGAGATGTCTATATGGACAGGATGTGCTAACTTATTCCCGTATACCTGGGGAGGACATGACTCCATCTATAGTTGGTGGACAGCCCTGGGAGCCGCTAACATGGCATATAAAAAAGGATTGCGGAGCCTTATTATTTTGATCCTATGGGAGATTTGGTCGCAACGAAACGCAAGAATTTTCAAACATAAAGAGCAAATAGCATAGCAGGTATCAAGAAGATTAAAGAGCAAGCAACTATGTGGATTGCAGCGGGAGCTAAGCATTTAGAGGCTTACATTTCAGCAGTGTGATATCTGTAGATGCATACTATTAGAGTCTCCGTGTTTCTCTAGAAGGATGTAAAGTATGTACAATGTACTGTTTTTTTTATTCTGGCATTCCTCTTTTTTAACTCGTTTAAAAAAAAAATCTGTCTATACCAAGCAAGGACGCGCTCCTTCTCGGTGGTGTTTATTTACCTGGCATGGACTACGCCGTCGTTGTCGGCTAGCTCCCTGTACTTGTCCTTCCTGGTGAAGCCGGTGCACTGGTACGAGAGCGTGGAGGCTATGACCTTCTGCACGTAGTTGGCCACCTCATGGCTGGACTTACCGCCACCGCAGGTGAGGTCTGCCGGCAGCTTGTCGAGGAACGTGACCGTGTACACCGGCCTCGGGTTCATGGAGAAGTAGAAGGGGTCCATCCCCTTCCAGCCCCTCGCCGTCGTGCCGTGGAACATGCTCATCCGGCACTCCACCGCCACCGGCACGATGTCGTCGGTGAGCTCGGCGAAGAGCGCCGAGAACCGCAGCAGGAACGGCTCCCGGCACGTGGTCCCCTCGGGGCAGACGGCGAGGTCGCCCTCGGACAGCACGGTCCTGATGGTGGCGGCGTCGGCGGCGCGGTCGCGGGTGAGCCGCACGGTGCGGATCGGGGACAGGAACTCGGAGAGGCGGGAGATGGAGTAGGTGACGGTGGCCACGGGCCGGCCGAGCGCGACGGAGAGGAAGATCGCGTCGAGGAGCGTGCGGTGGCAGCAGGCGAAGAGCACGCCGCCCGTCGCGCCGCCACCGTGGCGCGGCGGCGGCGGCGGCGACCCCCGCACGACGACGCGTACGCCCAGCGCGTGGAGGGCGAAGTGGAGCCACCGCATCGGGAGGAGCGCCGACGCGGCGAAGCGGACGAGCGAGAGGAGGAGGCCGACGGGGAGCCACAGCAGGGTGAGCAGCGCGACGAGCGGGGTCGGGCGCTGCACGAGGCGGCCGTCGTGGAAGACGATCCGCTTCGGCAGCTCGTCAGCGCGCACGGCCTCCACCGGCGTCTGCGGCACGAGGTAGGCCTCCTGCATGAGCATGATTATAAGCCATCTGTGTTTAAGAAGGTAAAGTTGTTTGCCAAGTACAGTAATGACCTACTTAATTAACTAAACTAATCCATCTACACGTACAGACTTGTACGATACTACGATCTATTTATTCATGCTAAATGGATGTGGGTGTGACGACTCAACAAGGTTTTCGAACTGGTTAGGTCAAACGCTTGCAGTCATCATTTTTTTAAAGGACGAGGTTTTCACCTTTTAGCGAGTAAGCTGATGCACCTCTCTGTAAAGGGTTGTAGTAACAAATTGTGTGAGGAGAAAAATATACAGAGAATTAATCTAATCTCCTTGTTCACCAGGTCACAAAAGATTTGTGCTGGCGGCTAAAAGGGCTCTGTGCTGGCGGGGCAACTTTAAGCTGAGGACCTAAAAAGTTGTATTAGCAAATTATGTGAGGAGAAAAATATGCAGAGAATTAATTAATTTAGTCTCCTTGCTATTGCTGCCTCCGCTACTCCTATCTTCCTAGCATTGGCAATCTTAATCTCAAACCCTAACTCAACGGGAAGCAGGTCAGAATTAAAGAAACTTTAGAGCGAGGATGATCGAGTTGAATATGCAGGATGACGTGACCTTGCAGATGCGCATGAAGGCGTAATCCGACTTCCCATCGCCCAGCCCGACGTCCGGCATCTCACCGTGCCCGACCATCTCCCTGAGCGCCTGAGCCTTCCTCTCGCCGACGAGCACGCCCCAGCGCGCGTCGACCCACCCAGTGGCGCGCCCGCGCCACGTCGCGAGCTCCGTGCCGGCGACGGCGTCCGCGCCCAGGCAGCCCCGCAGGAACGGTTCCGCCATGACCCGCGGCGTGGCGGTGAGCACCAGCCGCCTGCCCCCGCCGCACGCCGCGAAGACGCGCCACGCGGCCGGGTGCACGTCGGCGGCGTAGAACCTGGGCAGCACGGCGCGCGCCGCGGACTCGACGTCGGCCACGCGCGCCCCCGCCGTGGCCGCGAACACCAGCACCCGCACCCCCGCGGCGGGCGACGACGCCAGGCGGGACAGCGCCGCCGCCAGCGGCGCCAGAAGCAGCAGCAGCGCAAGGCGCGGCGCGCCGCCCGTCTCGTAGGCGACGAGCGCGTAGTACGGGAACGCGCTCCGGGAACGGAGCAGAGTGCCGTCGAGGTCCGCCGCGACCGTGGACTCCGTCCCGAGGCGCGATGCATCGCACTTGTCCACCGCCGGGAACGGCGGCTCCCCGACACCCGACGCCATCGATCGCGCTGTGGTATAGCTCAGCTGCCTCGCGCGCGGCGTCGTGTCTTGGGCTCTTGGCCGTGGCTGCGATCCAGTTTGTTGTGCTGGGGGATTTATAGCGGCGCGCGGCGTGAATACGCGATGATGTGGGCTGCGCGGCGTGCGGGGAGGGCGGGCGACAGCATGACGGTTGGTTGGTGAGCGGTAAAAGGGCGGAAAGGATTTGGAGGATCCACATCATCGTGGAGCTAGCTGCAAACCTCCATCGTGAAACAGTGATCATACTACTACTCATCACGTTTCTTGAAACTTTTTTTTAGTAGGATTGTGGTACAGGCAACTGTATATTTATAGTGCAAGACATGAAGCATTCAACAAGACAATAGTAATGTGAAAATAAATAGGAATATTAAAAACTATAGTACAGTATTTACTCCGGTTTGAAAATTAGTGATTACATTCGTAACGTCTTGCGAGTGCCTTGCTAGTACGGTGACTGAAAATCTGAAATTTTCTGGTTTGTATGTTCCAACTTGATATAGAACACACTGCAAGCAGCACCACTAAAACATGACAGAAGCTGCATGAAGTGCATAGCCAGTTGTCGTGTATTAGCCAAACTGCTCTCAGTGAGTGGCAAAAACTAAAGCAACAAGAGTCCAAAGTCTAGATTCATATGTAAAAGATACAACCCCCTAATAATGATAGCAATTGATCTATCTCTACTTGAAGTCTATGCACCACGAGCCACAGCTTATGACCCATCAGCGGCTTCGGGCATGCTAAGCACAAAACACGTTGGTTAACGATTGTTATGTGAACACAAAATGCAATAGTGGTTTCAAATAAAACTACAACACAAGTTCAATAAAATTTCGAGGATTGGTTAGTCGATAAACTCATGTGGGAAAACCTGTAAGCAAGGAGAGGTTACGAATCGCATTTCCATAAGACAATTTATGCCTGGCACATGTTTTTTCAATAAATGAGAAACATCACCATTTCACATGTTGCATATGCTGCTAAGGACATTGGTTTTAATATGCATAATAGCTAGAGGTTGAACAGCCAAAATCACCACCATCCTACCTACCAACCACTACGGATCAATCCAACAAAAAGACACTTTGACAGAGATGGCATGAGACAAATATATATTGTACCTCTCAATTCCTTCTCCAACTTGCATTCTGATAAATTGACCAACTGTTACTTTAGAACCAACCTCCTTTGACAAGTCATTCAGCACGGTCTGATAAGAATGACACAGGGAAGTAAAGCTATCAGAGAAACAATTCTGCGTACGTCATCAAATAAGTAAAAGATTCTATCGGACTACCTTAATGTTTGTGCTGTCATTTAAAACATATTTTTGCTCCATGAGCACAACTTCTTCAAAGTACTTCCTCAATCGACCTTCCACCATCTGATCCATAGCCATTTGGGATTTCCCTGAACTTTCAGCCTAGAAATGTTACAAGTCGTCATGCCATTTCATATCTAAACTAACTTAGCATGATCAAAGGTGAAGGATTGACGCTATGACATGAAGGACAGAGTGCTAAGAAAGTGTGGCATGCTGCATGCTTGCCACAGCCATGTCAGCAAACCAAACACAGTCTTAGAGAAGTCAAACATTCCAAACTTGAGTGTGGCAATGTTTCATCATGAACCAAAAATGCTGGAGGAAGAGTGGTATGTATCAAAAGTGTACCTGAGTTCGGAATATGTCATGCTCATTTTTTAAGAGCTGCAGCAGAAACTAGTTCTTTTGATAAGAATAAAGGCTTTGCTGCAACAATATGCATTGCAATAGACGACCCAACTGTTTTCAGAGCATCAAGGAGAGCACTGCTATCTTCTGCTTCTAGTGTGACCAATCCAGCAATACGACCCAAACCTAAAGAAAAAGGAATGCTCTATTATCTGAATATTTCATCCTTATTCCTGATAAAATTTTAAAAACTAATATTCAGGACCAAAAGGCAAAAATAATTCACCAGGACCCTAAGAAGATAAAACCATCTTTGCCAATGATGAAGCCTGCATGGTGGACGAAAATGGAAAATATAAAATAATTTAAGATAAAAATCTTGTACATGTTGTACAATAATAGTAGGGTTATGTTAAAGGAACATCACACAGTCCAACGAATTAGCACAACTGAAAATGAGGTGAGCATAAAGCACAACTGAAAATGAGGCGAGCATAATCTACTTTACAGAAGTGTGACGCCCAACTGTGTGCAGAAACCAAGTATGGACATGGATATGGCTTCCGTCTCCACCAAATCCTCCCCTTTCAAGGTGCGTCTCCCAGGCCTAGTACCGGTTGGATTATTTGGTTGTTGCCTCAAACATTTGTGCATGCACTCCTCTGAGCTCCTTGCTTCCTATCATGCACACAACAAACATTATGAATTTAAAAAAACCAAAACGATCAATAATTTGAAATGAAAGAAGTACGGGATATCTTTGACATGATGCTCGCTCACATCTAACACCTCGACAGCTCCTTGCTGAAAACTGATTCACCCTGCTTCTGCTTCCAGTGATTCTCAAATAACCTTCTCTGTGAGCTCCCTTGGAAGACCTCGAACGCTAGCCGCCGTACCGACCTGGGCAATCAATCAGAAAATTACAAGGAGAACATAACAAAGGACTGAATTCACTATTTTTCTGCATCTACAAATTAAGCAACGCCATGCTCACAAGTTCTTTGATGAATGGCAGTACTGATGGATGTGCCAACTTAAGCCCTCCGGTTACGCAGGTCATGTCGGCTTGATTAACCTGAAGATACCATTACACGGGCGCTCTTCTCTAACTCATACAGTTTGTTTATAGACTGCAGATTTGCAATTGTAGGGTGTCGAGGCTCACCACTCTGTCGATGAACTCGTCCGGTATGTGCTGAAACTTGATCTGCAGGACAAAACAGATGCCAATGTGGTTCGTCTCCGTTCGGGTCGTGAGTGCCGCCACCGCCGCCTCCGCTCCTCAGGGAAGTACATAGCATATACCATAGAAATTGCCGGACAAAGAGGGAGGAACCGAGGAAGTGCAGGTGTTGATCGCGCGTGAGAATTGGCCGTCCCGTTTTGAATCTTGGCAGGATGATCGGATGCGATGGTGTGGCGATTGAGGACGCGATGGTGTGGCGATGGACCACTGGCACGATTGGTGGGACGTGAGGGGAAGGAAGTGAGGGGCAGCGGCGGAGGGGAAGGATGTGAGGGGCAGCGGCAGCGAGGAAGGGGAGAGGTGAGAGGCACGAATCAATCGTAGGGCGGAAAAATGTTTCTGTATGCGAAGGGACGTTCCGGGCGCGCGGAGGGGGTTCCTTCGATCGTAGGGCGCAGAGATCCTCGTTGCCGCTTCTATCGGGCATGAAGGACTCCAAATCGATGGAGCGCGGGACGATGGAGCGGAGGAACCGCGACGTACGACGTTTGGTCGCCTCTTTGCGTTGTTTAGGAGGAGTAGAGATAAAACTTTTGTCAAATCTTTTGCCGTCCTGAACTGGGAAATACAATGGAGTGGACAAACACAAATAGCAAATAGAAAGCATGGCAACAACTCTATTATTTCCTCATTCTAACCAAATTCTGCTGCAATTAATACAAATATACACTCAAAATGATAAATGTTACAAGGATTATCTAGCAATTTTTAGATCTCACTATTCAAAATATATTAATTGAGTTCAAATCCTTTTTCTCTTTGGCTCACTATCAGTGGCTCATATATATGACCCCCACATGACTGCGAGGACGGGTAATTGCCCTGCATAAGATAGCAGCAATATTACAAAAAGAAAATCACTACATGTCTCGATAACAGTACTCTTATGTTTCCTTTGATTGCAATGGATCAGAAGATCATAGAAACATGTTTCATCCTTCGTATAGCTCTTGCAACATCTCCTCCAGCTCTTGAGGGGTGAAACTGCTTCCTAGGGTCCTAACAGTACAAATAGTATTAGAATCCCTCAAGTATTCTGTCAATCCTGAGACGACCTTCTCCGTGACAGCTCTCCGCAGGACTTCCCTCAGGTCAGGGTTCGGAACCTTCCAGAATTTCTGGACCTCGTAGGTTTTCAGAAACTCTGAGTCGAATTTAGGCAATGGGGAGCAGTATCTTCCCAACTGAAAAGGTGTATGGCTAATATGCAAGCATAACAGCACTGGTGCCCAAGACACTTGCAGATAGTACTCTATAGTGTTCTTTATTTTGCGAGTGAGGACTGAAATACTGAAGCTGAGACTACTCATTGGATTTGCACTAAGCTGCTCCATCAGACAGTACAAATTGTTGATCACGAAAAGGAATCCAAGGCTGTTATTTGGGAATAACTGCGAAATTCTGCCAAGCTTTTCTTCTAGACAAGACGCCATCTCTAAGACCATGCTGTCCAACGGTGGTATGCCTCCATTCTGAGGCGCATACTCACCGTACCTAGCTGCTTCAGATACAATTGGAGCCACTGACGAGTAATTAGCCTGCAGGAATCCCATGTAGCGTGTTACGGATCGAGTGGCTTTGTGAATGCCCGATGATTCTGGTGGATCCTGAGTTTCCAACAAGTCGTTGCCATCCTCCTCCATGATACGAGTGAAAACCTGCTGCATTGCGCTCCATATGGCCTCACCCGTCTTGCCCTCCTTTGCTGCCAAGAGGCTGATTATGTCGCGCTGTATCCTGAAAACGTCTGCAGATGCGGGTGAGTAGGATGACAAATGGATTTGATGTAAGGCCTTGGACAGAGCACCACGAACACCTAGCAGGGTATTGAGCTTCTCGTACGGTTCTTCCTGCACCCCATTGGTAGCAACAACTTCAGTACCAACTACGGAGTCAACAAACGCGAGCATTCTCAACATGGCTTGTTGGAAAAATTGTGCAAACTGGAGTTGGTCCGGAATACGCCGAGCCTCAGGCTCTTCCTCGCAAGCACGGGGCAGGCCCACGGAATTGGTCCGGAATAGCTTGTTGGTCACTCTCCGGAACAGCTTGTTGGTCACCCTCCGTAACAGGAACTGATCATCAGCAACAGCTTGTCCTTCCTCAGAAATAATGGGCAGACCCATGGACATGGAGCCGCGTTCGGGAAACAGTGACGCTGTGGAGCGGATGGTTCGGACGATTTCCGCGAGAGCCCGGATCCAGCTCCGTGCGTCGAAACTATGCTCGAGTTTGAGTTTCCCTGCAGCTGCAGGTGCATCATCATCATCAGCGAGGGGGAGGTGGAGAACCCATCCGACGCCCAGCTCCGAGAACCACCTCTCCAGGACCCTCATGTCGCCGCTGCAATTCGCCAACAACGGCGCACCAAATAATTCTTGGACCAGGCTTTCGATGCGCTTCATCTGCCCCTCCTCCGATTCTTCCCAGGACACGTACTCGCCATCGTGGATCTCCAAGTCCAAGATTATAGAGGAAAGGCGAGAGCCGGTGGATGCGTAGGTAGTAGAGACGGTACCTGAGGAGCTGCTAATGGCACAGGAACTGGATCCGCCATCCCTGCCCGCCATGGCCATGCTACCTTGCAAGTTGCAACTGGCGGTCTGCAGAGAGCGTTATCCTGATCGAGTTTGAGCCGATGTCCGTTGACTTGACTCGCCGGTTTGTGGAAGAACTGAACAGGGTACTCACCGGCCAGGCAGCAACATCCCATTATCAACAATGCATGCGGATGTTCTTCAAACACGTGTTCCCAACGTCTTTTTTTTAAGAGAAAAAGAAACTTCGTGTTCAGTGTCTAAATTGGACTGCAAGCTTGGACCTTTTGTGGAACCGTGCAAAGGTTTTCCTCCAGTGAAGAGACCGTCTCTATGATCAGATTGGTAAGATGGCTCGATTTTTCACTACTGGACGTATACTCCCCACGGAGAAATGCGTTATGTAAAATGCAATTCACTGACACGAACACGTATGGACAACGCAAAATGTTTCAACAATTGGTACATGTGTATGTGCTGTTACAGGTAATTAGCGGAATCTTGCTGATATGGATAATTAACCACCAAGAACTGAATCTTGTTTTTTTTTAAAAAAAATCACGTTCATCTTGGTCAGACCACAACACGGTAAGCAGAGGGAATCACCGAAACAGAGTAGAACAGAGCAAAACAGAGCGAGACTTGTTTGCTGCAAGGATATGATATGCACGGTAGCTACAAATTCATGATTAATGACCAATCTTTGCCAAGGAGAATCCAATATAATTGTATTATTGCAGTAATCACATACACAAGCATATGCATTAACCTTCATTACCATAAAGCATAAAGCATAAAGCATTTTTAATGAAAATGGCAGCGTAAAGATTAGTCTAAATAACTATGCATTAACCTTCATTACCATCCACCTAACACCTAATTAGAATTATTCATCTGTGGAATGACAATCCAGAAGGCTTGTTTTCAGATAAATAAAATCTTACATAAATGGCGCTAGTACTATACAAGCTTTTAGGGCAGAATGTAAGACAGCACTCAGCTGTTCCAGATTTGTTTATAAGAAGCCAAAAAGGTCCTAAAATACTAGTTAAATGAAAATTGGAACACGTTAAATTTTCGTCTGCTACAAGCACTTCTTGATCGGATAGTCAAGTCATTTGAAGATACAACGTTCCACAGTATTCCAAAACCAAAATTTAAACACAACTGGAGACATATATAAACAATAATAATTGCAGCTATGCCAACTTCGTCTCTTTCTTTGGCTACTTGTTCATCCTTCAAATAGCTCTTGCAGCATGTCCATCAGATCCTCGGGAGTGATTCTTGAGGGGTTGGTATCATTGTACTCAAGGTATTTTGTAAAGCTTGGAACAACTGTCTCAATTACAGCTACCCGTATCCTTCTCCTCAGCTTAGGGTCTGGAACCTTCCAGAGCTTCTGGGCAGTGTAGGTTTTCTGAAATTCTGCCTCGAACTTGGCTGGTGATGAGGATCTCCCCAAGCAAAGAGGTGTAGAGTTGGACAAGCACGACAACACCGGTGCCCAGGACACTTGCAGATATGTTTGTATGTAGTTGTCGATTTTGCGGGCGAGGTCTGACATGTGGGATTCCAAGATCGAAGCTGTTGTTGGATAGAGCTGCTGCCATATGAAGTACGAGTTGTTGATCAGGAATAGGAACCTCATGCTCTGGTCTGGGAATGATCGAGATTTTTCGGCAAGCTTTTCCTCTAGACATGACACCGTCTCCATGATGAGGCTGGCCCAAGGACTGCATTTGTGAATCTTAGGAACGTACCCACGAATCTGGACTGCTTGGTCTACAATCATATACACTGTTGCGCAATTGGTTGACAGTATGTTGATGTAGCTTACGATGGCCCGAGTGACCTTATGAATGTCGGGTGATATTATCCCTTGAGTACCCCACCACGAAGAGTAATCGTCGTCTCTGGACGCAAGGAGACGAGTCCTAACCTCCTCCATTGTGTTCCATATCGCCTCATCCAACCTGGCCTCTTTCGCCAACAAGAGGCTGGCCATCTCATCGGTTATCCTCTTGGCTTCTTCAGATGATGTGGAGCAGAAGGATAGCCGGATGTCCTGAGAGGCCCTGGACACTGCTCCACGCACACCGATCAGGGGCCGAAGCTTGCCAGCTGGTGCTCCATCGCCGACAACTACGATCTCACAACTGCTGGTAGTGGTAGTATCGCAATCATACGGAGCAACTAGGGCGTCAACAAAAGGTAGCATCTTCAAGATGCATGTTTCGGCAAATCGCGCCGAGTTGATTAGCGAAGGTCGTTCTTCCTCAGGAACAGTGCTGAGCATGTCAGTGACGAACGAGTTACGGATAGAATCCGTGATCCCAGTGAGAGCACGGATCCAGCTCCCTGCAAACTGCATCAAGCTCGTTGCAGATGCGTCGGCCGCGACGATTTGGCGGCTGACGCTCATGATCTCAGAGAGCCAGCTCCCCAGGATACTGACATCTCCTTTGGCAACACAGAACTCCTGTAAGAGGTACTTGATATACTCGAGCTTCTTCTTCGAGCCTTCGCCGCCGCCCCGGTAGCTCATCAGATCAAGGCCATGGAAAGACTGCGGGGACGGGGTGAAGCCCTCGCCGGATGTATTGCTGTAAGGGGAGGGGGTGGAGTGGGTGGTACCTGGGGTGCTGCTGTAGCTGCTGCTGCTACCGCGACTACCGCTGCTGTAGCTGTAAGCTACACGCCAATTCGGCTGCGGCCAACCATCGCCGGCGCCGGCGCCGGCGAGCGCGCGTGACGAGCTACCCTGCGCGTCCATGCTCTTTGACGCCCGCGCTTGCTACCTGCAGAAGAAGATGCGTCAGGAGCCGATGTAAAACGCGTCGCTGACTTGACTTGGGTCTGTGCGGACGAGCCTACCACAGGACACGTCACTCGCCACATGTTCCTTATATCTTCGCATGATTGGGCCGACAATTTGTAGGTAGTTTAAGGCCCGTGAGAGCAGATGGGCTCACCTTGCTGATCGGGCCGTATCATGGATTTTTTTTCTTTTACTATGAAAGACGAATGCACGCACAGAATCAGTAGCAGATAGTGGGTGATATAACCTGTAGATCCTACGTAGCTTCCGGAAATTTTTTTCTTATTAAACTTCCGGTGTTTAAGATTCGTGCGCTCAACTTTGTCCGTTGGATGCACCTATTTTCTCTGCCCGCTCGCCCACGGCCCACTCACCCGTCGTCGAAGCTGCTCCGCACCTCCTGTTGCCGCCACCCGCGCAGCACCCCAACACCTCCACCTCCTCGCCTCCCGCCGCATATGCCTGTGGCCTCGGCGCCGCCGCACGCGCGCCTCCTGGGGCCTCGATCCGTGGCCGCGGCACTAGCGCCCGCGCGCCACCTCCAAGCTCCGCTGGTGGTCCTTGCACCGCTGACGTCCGCCACGGGCACACCGCGCGCCGGCCCCGCCGCCGTCCACCGGCTCTGTGGGCGCGTCGCCCCCCACGCGTGTTGGTCCCGCCACCGTCCGCCTGCTCCACGGACAGGTGCACCAGCCCGCCGCCGTCCCTAGGTTGAAGAACCCCAAAAAAATGACGCCTTCAAAATGTTGAAACTTTTTCTTAAAATGTTGGATCCATTTGATCGAAGTAGACAGGGGCACATGTTGAATGTTGATCTATATTTTCACAAAATGTTGAATATAGTATTTTTCGATGTTGATCTAATTTTAAATAAATGTTGAATTTGATGTGTCAAAATGTTGAGTCCGCTGTGTTAAAATGTTGAATTGATATATGAATCGTACTTAATGAGCTTTAAAGTTGTATGGCTTAACCGGAGCCCCGATATAACCAGGGTTCGTGACTTTCTTCCATGTAGTAAATATGATTTAAAATAGCTTTAGTCAATTCAAATTTAGATTCTAGCATATCTTACACATACAGAAGCAAAATAAGGTAAAACGAGGGTTTAACAAATAAAAGATGCATTTTTAATGAGATAGTGTGCGGTAATGCATCTTCTAACTATTCCCATGCCACACGCAAAATCACATGACTCTTGGCCTCAAACACATTTTGTAAGGAATCTGTGCCCATAGCCTAAGAGGAGGAGGAGTGAATTAGGCAATTTAAAACCTTAACCTATGACTTCCACTACCAATTCACAAAATATAAACTAAATCATGCTATCAAGATGTGCAACTATGATTGATCTAGTATGAAACCCTCATCCAAAACAAGTTTTGCAACATAGAACCAATTCTAGCAAGATACTACACTAAGAAAGTAAAGGCACACAAGTTGTAAGTATGAAATGCAGAAACGTAAGAGATGGGAATGAGGGGGAGCAAACTCTTGACATGAAGATTTATCCTGTGGTATCGGTAGGCACTAAGCCACCACTAATCCACATTGTTGAATCACTCACAAAAAAGTATTGCTTCTCGATCACCAAGTCTCTTCCTGGACACCCTTTGACTTGCCACAAAAGCTCGGCCACTAAGGCTCACACCAAGTTCCCCGGTCACCTTGATGCCGCCTTCACTAAGAAGTTTCTCCACAAAGAAAAGCGGTCTCCACGTCCCCCGCACATGGTCGTCAACGCCGCTCCATACCAAGCTAGAGGGTCGAAGACTTGCCGGCGAGCCACCAAGGCTCCAAGGTGCTGGCACACCTTGTATAGCTATGGTTCACTCCTTGAACCGATCACAAGGTAAGCACACCTTGCACTCTCTCTTCTCTAGGCCTATCCTTGCACTAATCACTCTTCTAAGCTTGTGCTAAGCCTTTGATAAATTACTTAGGCACTTTTGGTCGCTTGAATGTGTTTTTGATGAGTCTTGATCTCCGATGGATTCCTGCACACTCTAGCAACTTCAAATGAGCGAGTGGAGGGGGTATAAACAGCCCAAGGCATCAAAGAGCCGTTGCTCCAACGGCTAGTTAAAGTGTATCATTGAATTTTCCGATGGTATGCATTTTTATAGTATCGGAATAAGTGGTGCTACCGTATGCCCCTCCATATTTCAGCCATAACTTCCAACTCCGAATTCCGATTTCGATGAACTTGTACTTGTTGGAAAGCTTATCATTCGGTCACTTTTTGAGCACTAGATGACGGTCACCACGTCGCTACTCTCCGTATTTTAGTCATAACATTTTATTCCGGACTCCATTTTTGATGATCTTATATTTGTTGAAAAGCTTATGAAATTCTACATGGGATTCTTAAAAAATCTGAACCTTTTAATCAACTTTTAGTATCGAATGAATGACTAAAAGTCTGACACAAACAAATTTTCAAGCGTCGGACATTCCGATGCCCCCCTCACCTATTTTTCAAGCTCTCTGGAGATTTTTGATAAAGTAAATATGCAAACTCGGATGGTAGTATCGGATGATCCGGTGCATACCCTGTATGTTCATTAAATCATCCGTTGAGTTTATTTTTGTAAGCACCGGATGTTCCTCTGCTTAGTCCGATGGTACAATTGGAACTTCCTGTACCCATTTTTCAGCACATCTACATAACTTTCTACTCCAAAGTTCGATTTTGATGATCTTGGACTCTATGGAAAGCTTGTGAAGTATTATACATGATTTTGTAAAAATCCAAGCCATTTGTTCAACCCAAAAATAATTATTCATGGGGCAAATCTAATTCATTCCTCTCTTTGTCCCGGTTTCGGTACCATGCATCCATTGGACCTATGAATGCTCATTCTTGATACACATGTTAGTCCTAATAATAATGTTGTCATTCAATCACCAAAATCATAATCATAGTCTAGGAAGTCATTTTTCTTGCACGTTCGCATTCAATCACCAAAATCATAATCATAGTCTAGGAAGCCATTTTTCTTGCACGTTCGCATAGCTAAGCAGTGTAGAACAGAGCAAGACTTTTACAGAGATATCTTTCGAAGAAAAGAGAGAGAAAAAAAAGACCGCTATAGTGCTGGCTTCCTGGAGAGTTTGTCACTGAATTTAATTATGCATTTGCCTATGTCGAGCGACCGTCGCATTTGCATCTGGAATGAGAACAAGGCACGTTTTACACAGTGTGAATTCTTGCGCACGCATGGCATGGATTCGATGCAATCAATCAGATGCATGAACAACCTAGCTAGTTTCAAGCAGAGGCACGAGGCGCATGCACAATTTAACAATTGGTACATGTGTGTATGTGCACTTTTCTTTTCAGATGTCGATGCGTAGTACCTCAGTACAATTAGCAAGCTAGATGCCAAGAAGTGATCATAGCCTCAAATTAAATCAGTCTCTTAACTCTGTTGCTTTATTATTTGATTTTGTTGACATAGGTAAGCATCAACCTTCAACCGAGTACCTTTTGGAGATCGAGGTTGTAAAACAAACTTTGCTATGCATGCTCACTGTTTGGCCTATATAACATGCAACTCTTATTGTCTTGTTGCAGCGATCACATACACATCAGCACATCACTTTGTCTGATGAATACTGATCGCAGCATCAAAATTAGTCTCTTAATTCTGCTATTTTATTATTTGATTTTGTTCAAATAGGTGTGTCAAGTGTCAACCTTCACTTTTGGAGATCGAATTTGTAAAACAAACTTTGTAATACTCATTGCTTCCTCCGTTCCAAATAGGTCGTTTTGATTTTTCTACATTCATAGATATCATTATTATGCATCTAGATATACATTATATCTAGATGTATAATAATATATAAAGTAAAATGCATTGGAGGTCGATTCTTAGATTCACGAATTCTGAAAGTGCATCTCTATGTGCATGAACTTTTCAAGTGCCGACGTGGCATGCTGACTCGCATCGCTCTCCCATCTCATTCCTCTGTCTCACTCCTCTCCTCTCCCCATCGTGCTACTGTCGGAACGGCCACCGTACGCCTCTGCCAAGCACGCTGCCATGGACGTCGCCTCTACCCCGGGCCTGTGCTGCCGCCGCCGCCGCCTCCGCGCTGCAGTCGGCCTCGTGTGAGCAACAAGAACCTCCACAAATCCCATCCGCTGCTAGCCTAATCCCAGCGCCAATTCTCCTCCACGAGCCAACAACTGCAGGCCATCTTTCTTGCACCTTCTTCATCCAATCCATGGGGAGCTGCAGCGATATCTTCTCCCCCAAGTTCTTTACTGCCTTAGTGCCTATTCGGCTTCCCTTTTGCCAAGCAGCTACACCACCAGCTCCTATTCTGATTCTTCTCCAAAAATCCAAGCACCTGCAGTCCGTCAGTCCAATCCAAAACACCACCCTCAGCCACTCTACCATATCCTCCTCGATTCCTCAATTCAGCGGCTGACTTCTCTCAGCTTGTCTCCACAGAGCAGAGCAAAACAGCTGCCAACGTCAATGGCCGCGCCAAAGCAAGCCAGCTGACAGTCTGCCACGGATGTGCAGCGCGCTGGACTGGAGTAGGCCTGGAATTGCCGAACTGGCAGCGTCAGTCGCTGGTGCGCGCCGCTGTGGCAAGCATGGCGCGCGTGATGCGGGCGAAAGAGGCGGAACTGGACGCCGCGGTGGGCCGTGGACATCAACAAGAGGCTCCAGCAGCGGCCGCCGAGAGCTGGTGTGGCCTGGCGTAACGCGTGCGAGCCCCGAACGGACGCCGCACCGCTTCCATGGCAGTGCCACGCCGGCCGCAGCCATTGCACTCCGCTGGAGCTCATGTCGCATGCAACCTGCTCGATGAAATGCCTCAGACAAAGACTATGGGGAGGGAGAAGAGATGAGAGAGAAGATGTCCCCATTCAGCTTGCCAGGTCAGCAATTGGTGCCCACGTGGCTGCTTATGGATCTAGATGACACCACTTAGGATCCTTGGGCTTCCCAACCTGCTTTTGCTTCTCAAAAAGCCAAAAGTCAACCAAAGTGATGGCAAACTTATAGATGCTTTGGGCCAAAGCTACCTTTCTTCAGTACAAAACTCACAACAACTTCCCAATGCTTCTCGGCTGTGGAGGTGGGCAACTTCAAAAAATTCCCACCTGCCACTAGTTATGAGATATCAATTCGTTTTTCCCCTACTATTCCCATCCGCCGCCGCCAGAGAGCTCGGCCCTCCGCTCCGACATCGTGTGCGCGAGCTCCTCCGGCCGCGGGCGCGAGCTCAGACGTTGTTGCGGCGTGCGCACACTCGACACCAGGCTGGTGGTCCACCTGGTACCGAGTCGTACGCGTGCTGGTACGAGACATCTCGCTGTCGCCGCCGCCCCTGAGCCTGGCCCGACGGCTGCCCAGACGTCTGATGGTGGTGGTTGACTCGGCGGTCCAGTCGCGTGTTCCTGTCTCTCCACAGGCGCCAGGAAGGCCTCGCCGGCGGCCACCGAAGCCACGTGCGGCTCCCTCCTCCCTTATCCTATCGATCTGTGCGCCAGGAGAAAGAAAAAGATACTGATGAGTGGGGTCCGCTCGTAAGTGTTTCCAAAAAGCCACAGTTGTTTCACCAAACGGCTTTCAGCTTTCTCACAACTCACAATCTACAGCAGCTTTTCCACAGCCCGCAGTTCACAGCTACTTTTTCAAAAGCCACAGCTCAACCAAACACACCCTTAATAAGTTTATGAACCAAAAAATGCACTTTTAAAGTTTGTGAACCTAAGTGACACTTCCTTACAAGCTAATGGACCTTCAGTGCATTTTACTCTAATATATATGCACCTACAATTTAGAACCGAGGAGTATTTGGTCATATGACATGCAATCGTGAGGAGGCAAAGAGTATTGTACACAGGCAGGGACTAACTTTTGCCAAAAAGAACCCAGTCTTATTGCATCATTTCCGTAATCACAACATACATAAGCACACATATTGCTCTGCTTCATGAATACCGATCACAGCCTAAAAAGTAAAAACTATATTAGTCTCTCAATTCTGCAACTTTATTACTTGATTTTGTTCAGGTATACGTATGCATCAACATTCACCACTACCAAAGCTCTAGTTAAAATGTTGGCGTGTGGATGTTGAGCAACGAGACCCTGGTCTGCACTAGACTCCTAAACACCTTCTCGCTCTCGCTCTCCAGCTCCCCGATGCACTGCTCCAGCTCCAGCAGCTTCCCAAGGGCCACCGCCTCCCTCTGCTCCTCGCTGGCCGGCCTCTTGCTGCTCCTGGACGAAGCGTTCACCAGCGGCAGCCTCTTCTTGGGCGAAGACGATGCCGGCGACGCCAGGGCCGCCGCGGCGTCGGCGACGGCGCCGACCTCCGAGAACACGGCCGCCGAAGCCACCGCGGTGTCGTTGACGGCCTCGGCCACGGTCCTCGCGACCTCGAGCTCGGCGGGCGCGCTGTAGGTCGACGACGCCAGGCTCGCCCGCGCGCACCTCGCGGCCTCGCGCGCCACGGCGGCCGCGAGCTGCTCGAGCTCCTTCCCGACCTGCCTCTGCGCGCGCGCCGCGGAGGCGAGCTTGGCGGCGTCGCGCCGGCGCACGGCGGCGTGGAGCTCGGAGGCGTGCTGCCGGAGCGCGAGCAGCGCGGCGAGGAAGGTGCCGAAGGCGTCGGCGAGGACGAGGAAGCCATCGAGCAGGCTGTCCGCCGCGACGAGCGCGCCCTGGGCGAGCGGGAGGTGGAGCAGCTCGTCGAGCACGCAGAGGAGCGCCCGGACGTGCGCCAGCGAGAGCGGGTTCTGGCCGGGGTTGGAGGTCCAGGAGCGCAGCGCCAGGAGTTGGTCGTCGACGTCCATGAGCAGCGGGTGTGTGTGGCACGGCACGCTCGCCGACCGCACGTGCCCGCCGCCCATCAGCGACCTCGCCGCCGGCCTGCCGGGGCTCAGCGGCACGGTCATCGTCGGCGCCATTACTTATCTCTCTGTACGTGTTGTTCAGCTAGCTAGCCTTGGGTTCTTCAATTTGGCAGTGTGATCGCGCCGCAATAATGGAACGGATTGAGCTCGATGACGAGGCAAGCGTGTGCGTGCGGCGTGTATATATAAACGAGGGGGGAGACGGGAAGGGAAGGGAGACGAACGAAGACGACGAGGTAGCTATCTGGAGCTGTTGAGTTGTCGCGGCGCTGGTCACTGTTTGAAAAGCCATGCGCACGGAAGCAGGCAGCTCCAGCTTCCTTCACCGACGAAGCTTCTGTGAAGTGGACGCCTCACATGCACACGCATGCAGATTGTACTACAGCCATGGAACGGATTGAAGCTGTACGTGCGCGTGGATGTCCGCATGTCCGCCACGTACGCTACTCAGCTACGTACGTACGGTCAACGTCCGGACGAGAAACAGATCAGGCATCTCAATCTGACCGATACCGTGTGTCGATTCTTGGATTGGAAAAGGTCTGTTTGGAGCATGGGAATTTGCATGTATTCCTACTGAAAACTGAATTCGATCGATGAGTCTTCTATCGGTTTATGTGAAATTTGTAAACTGCAATTCAAGTATAGACCCTGGCTAGGTGCATGGTTCCATCGCAGCAACCAAACAAGCAACCACAGGGACAGTCGAAATCCGAGGATGGCAATTGGAAATGGGAGCAGTTTGAAGAAACAAGAGAGTAGACTTTGGGGCAAGAGGGAGATGTTTTGGGATTCTAGGGTACGGCTGGCAGGCACCATGCCAGCTGTGGATGTCCCGGTGTTGCCGGTGGCCGGTCCAGTGGGCACAATACAATATGATGCACGAGGGCATCTCGTCTCTTCTCTTCTCTAGCTTGGACCTGATGAAAGGAACTCAGCCACCGGATCGGAGACCATGACGATCGATCGATAGCGACTGACCTAGCTAGGGAAGAAGAGTCCCTCCGTCCGAAATTACAATTTGTTTTGGCTTTTGCAGGCATCTAGATATGTTTTATGTCTAGATATATAATAAAAGTACGTTATGGATCTGAAAAAATCAAAACGAATTGTAATTTGGGACGGAGGGAGTAAAACACTAGTTTTCTATGTGTCTGATCCACACTTAACAGGCTGTTTCTTATTAGATGGGATCATGGTTGCATCACCGGAGCTTCCATCAGACAATGTCTATGGCCACGGGACATGACAGGTGTGCTACGTATCCTGCCGTTGTGACAACTCAACCGATCCCATTTGTGCATTTGATATTCAAATTTGATCTAGGAGTGTTACATTCGGCTTGTGTTAGTACTAAGCCGTGTGTGCATGATGCCTAGATCAAACTAGAGATACTAGAGTAGACTGCTGATCAAACTAGAGTAGACCTGATGTCTAGATCGGTTTCGGTGTTGAGATTCCAAGTGTCCCCTGCATGCGATGCGACGACAATGTTACTTAGCTGTAATCCCTGACCACGCGGTTAAGCGCGCCAGCGGCCGAGTCAATAGAATTTCCTCGTTTAGATTTGTTTAAGCTGACGTTTCGCGTTATAATATAACTAGTCCATCAACCCGTGCTCCCGACGGGCTAATATTTTTAGAAGCTATTGTATTTAAAAATTATTTAGAAATTAAACTCCTAACTAATAATCAAAATTGTTTACCTACTACTCTCTTATTTTTCAATACTTCAACATAATACTTATATAGATATGTACCTATCTTTGCCCAGTTGTGATTGATTTTTAATTAATAATTACTCAATGCACTTTTTCATCCATATTCATATTTTTTCCATTTTGTATCACACCTCCAATCCTGTATCACACCTCCAATCCTCCATACATTATGTTTAGCATACAAATCAATACTTTTCATCAATTCCTCACATACATATATAAATGATCTTACTCGTCATGTGTATATACTTTAAATTAGTATTTTTATATTAACAATGACATAAATAGATAATTTAAAATCATATATTAACATAAATAGATAATTTAAAATCATATATTAGTTTATTTTTTGATATTTCTGTATGATGCACATGAAGATAATTATATTAAGATTTAGGTGTTTACTTTAGGTTATTTTTAATAATGGCATACGTGGATAACATAGATAAAATTTTAGAATAATATTTTAAGTTATGCTTTATAATGATGTGTATTAGTAAATTGGATGAAGGTTATAGGGTTACTTTAGATTATTTTTTATAATAGCTAAGCTCGGTAATTGAAATATAGGTTTAGAGCTCATTTTTGAATATTTTCACTATCATGTGGGTAACTTTTTAGAAAATATAATAGATCAATGGCTATGATTATTATAGTTTACAGGATTGGTGTTTGATGTTTTTAATTTTTATGAGAATTTGTCTCTTTTTTCTGACTTGTCTCGTGGGAACTAATGTGGAGCCTCCAATGGAAAAAAGAGACTACATTGCTAAAAAACTATTACCATAAGCTAGCTCTCGTTTGTTAAATATTCGAACACACAATGCTTATGTAGGTATATACTTAATATCTTCATCCAATTGTGATAGATTTTAGTTAGTAATTACTCTATAATATTTTCATCCACATTTATAATCTTTAAGTTTTCACTTTGCATCGCAGGTATGTGCTTGAATTTGTTTAATGAACCTTATGTTTGAGATACAATTTTAGCATAGAAATCTATATTCTCATCATTTTATATCCTTATAAATGGTGATACATATCATGCGCATAGACCTTAATTATTATATCGTATACCAATAGTGAAAGATATAGATGATTTAGAATCATATATTGCTGTATATTTTTAATTAAGGTTATTTGATTCAAATGTAGAGTTACCTCATGTTATTTTTAATAATGATAGGTGTGGTTAATATAGATGCAAATTTAAGGGGTTACTTTAAGTTTTTTAAGTAATAGTGGTAGGCAATTCAATTGCAAATTAGGGGGTTATTTTAAATATTGTTAATAATAGTATAAGTGGGTAATTTTGATAAAGATTAGGGGGTTACTTTAGTTTATTTTATATAATGGCAGAGGTGGGTAATTTATATATAGATTTAGGGGGTTACTTTAGGCTATTTTCATAATGGTATAGGTGGGTAATTTTTTAGAAAACATAATAGATCCAATGGCCATGATGATTTAAATATATCGATTGATGGTCGGATGTTTTGCTTTTTTGTGAGAATTTCTATGATTTCTCTCTTTTTCTAGAGTGTCCACCTAGGAATCCTAGGTGGCTTCACCTGGAGGCTTCAAAAGGAGCCTCCAATTAGTAATAGTAAGATAGCAAGTGTGCTCAAATTTAGCACCTATTAAAGACACTGTTTCGACATTTCGAACACGGCCAAGCAGCTAAGTGTAATGATTCAAGACTAATTCAATTCATCAATGGAGTCTGACACTAGTACGTAGGTGGGCATTTGGCTGGCTCGAGTCCTTTGGTTCAAGGGGAATGGCTGCGGAAACAATAGGACCTTTTTCTTCCTCCGTCCCTAACTCAAAGAATAATCCAATCGGCCCGATGTAATAAGGAGTGTCCAATTCATGTCTACCAATTGTTTTCACTCTGGTAGCTACACCAATGCGCCATCTTCTTTCCTGCGCCATGAGCCAACCAACTTCCTTGATATGCATTGATCACAATCTTTGTGCACACTATTCTTGGATGTCATGAACTGAACCTATCATTGAAAGAGGACGGGCAATGTGGTAAAAAAAGAGCACCTTCTCTTTTGCATATGGACGTCATGAATAGGATCACCTCGATATTTTTACCCAAATTATGGCTTAAAATTGTTAATGCGTTTTTATAAACCAAGAGTAAATTTGACGGTCTATTGTTTTATTAAGACAATAGGTTGATAAATCAAACTACGTTTTTCATTATCTTAGCATAACTTTAAGTTTAAATTGATTACATTATGCATAGGCTCATCTGAAACAATGCAACTTGATACAATGGCACCACTTGTTGAGAAAAAAGTGCAGATTATAATATAGATTAAATATTTCTCCATAAAAACTCTTGGACTTACAATATGACAATATAAACCAATCAACATCTTGGAAAAATTTATAAACATATTAATTCCTTACAAAAGAGATTGGCTAAATATAGAGTGTGCACGAAACAATGATACAAAAGAGATTATCTACATGTAGGTTCGGCTCAAGCTCCTTTTCTGCTCTTCTAGAAAGCTCTTCTTTTGTTCCCCACACTTCTTTCCTGAATTTCTTCAAATGCTCTCTTAATTTATTAATGCTCATGGCTTGCAACAACGATACAGGAAGGTAAGACTCAGATTTTCTAAAATACTTCATAATTAATTGATTTTTGGAGGATAAAGAATATACATGTCTAAAGCATTTATGTGACCCCTACAATCAGTGCATTGAGATAACACTAATATATTTTTAGACACTAAAAAATACATTAAAAATCATGTTGACTACAAAATCCATGACATTAGTGAATATATTAGTTGTATCTAATAGCAAGGTGGTCCACACAAATAGCGCGGCTAGACTCACTACAATTAGTTCTTTTTTCATCATAATCACTATGATTAGAAACCTAAATATTTTAAACTTTGCATATGAAATTCTACTTCATGAAGATTGCATGGAGATCTCACAGATCTTTAGGTAATTATAAGGAGGTTCTTACATAAATATGTATAATTAATTGTAGCAAGAAAAACAGAATGAGCATTACTCATTGATGCTTCAAAATATGTGTTGCTAACTATTGAATTTGTATCATCATAAAAGACGGATGCAGAAAGTAATAGATGTGAAACAACAAATAATAAATATATATGTTTACTTAAGTAGTTTACCTATAAGAAATATTTTGTGCTTGACTTATACTACTACACCTATAGGATATCAAATATTTCTGGAGTGTTCTTTTCAAATATCCGACGTTATTCTTCTTATAAATTGATTATCAAGTGGCCGACGGTTATCAAGAACCAACTTATATAATTTCAAGAGAAAAGAATTAGCAACAAAATATCCAACCAAAAAACCATCAACACTTCACAATAACTCTCGGGGATTACATCAATTAAGCTAGAAAAAATCTCGACTATTTTGTGTTAAAAGTAGATTAATAATCTTTGACAACCTAAAAATCATGTAAACCTCGTAGTGTACCAATTTCTCGCCTCATGCTTGTCAACGTGCTTGCCGAACGCCGGTGTTGCGTGCCTGTATGTGACATCTACCGTTTGACATCTTAGTTCGAACTACCACGAAGTGCCATCAGTTTTTGCGGCACCGTGGATCTTTGGCAAGCTGCTCGCATCGCTACCTACTAGTGCTACATGTCCGTTGCGGCTGCTCCTCGCCCATTGGATGGGCCTTGGTTCGTACACTGGTGCCACCTCATGGAATATGCTAATGCCTTTGGTCAGAGTTATCTTACTAAGAAAAAACATAATTTTGGCTCGCTATTGGAGATGTAAGGAGGATGTATGGTGTGTAGGGGGCATAGGTGAAAGGGATGGTGGTGCTCAGCATTGGGTAAGAATAAGTGGATCGACAAGAGGAAGCAGGAGATAGGTTGTTAGATCCAAGGAAATGGCCCATCATAGGGCAAAAAAACTTGGTCCTTCTTTCTTTGTTTTCCTAGTTTTCTTTTTTCTTATAACCAATTTTCATACTTGCATTATAGCAAGCTCCCACTAGAGATTTTTTGTTGAGATGCTCTCACTAAAGATTTAAAGAAAAAGGTTCAGCAACTTGATCAAATCCTGAGAAATCCTCAATTAATCCCACTTATTAATATATAGGGGGGTGGGGGCGATAGAATAGTGGCCATTATTGTCACAAGACACACATATCATGCCATTGGACTGCACATGGATTGGGTTAAGTTGATAATATAACTGACTGTATTTTAGTGGGGGGAGATGCTATGGATATGAATAAAGGTACAGTACGTGTTTATCCCTGTGATAATGTTATGTTAAGCTACCTCCAACCAATGGCCCCGTTTCACGTGGTGAACAATCAGTTATGCCTTGGTAATTCTAGCTTAATCATCTCTCTCTCTCTCTCTCTCTCTCTCTCTCTCTCTCTCTCTCTGGGTTAATTCCTCTGTTATTTTGAACTTCATCTATGGATGTAACTGATACTAGAGTAAAGATTGTAACTTGTAAGGTGAAATCAGGCAAGCGCACAAAACTCAGAGAAGAAGATATGTACGGCAAAATGTCTTCTTTCTTGTATATATGTTCTCTGTTTCTATGTACAGTATATACTCTCTAGTGTACAGCAGTTAGAGCTTCTCTTGGGGATGTGATTCTCTAAATTGCGGGGGTCCTAATGTTGAGCAACGAAACCCTAGTCCGAACAATGCTCCTGAACACCATCTCGCTGCCGCTTTCGCACTCGTCAATGCACTGCTCAAGCTCCTCGAGCTTCTCCGGCTCCACATCGGCAGTGTCCGCCTTCTTGGTGAAGGCCACGAAGGTCGCTGTCTTCTTGGACGAGGACGCGGCGGCAGAGACCGACGCGGCGGCCGAGAACACGGCGGCGGAGGCCGCGGCGCTGGCGGCCGCCGCGTCCATGAGCGCGGCTGCCATCTCGGTCTCCTCTGCGGTGGCTCCGGCAAAGCCGAGGCGCGCGCACTTGCTGTTGAGGGCGATGGAGGACACGGTGGCAGCGAGGCGGGCGAGCTCCTTCTCGTTCCTGCGCTGGGATCGCACGGCGGAGGCGAGCCTGGCGGCGTCGCGCCTCCGGAGGGCGGCCCGGACATCGGCGGCGTCGCTCCTGAGCGTGAGTAGCACCTCGTGGAAGCCGCGGTGCGCGTCGGCGAGGAGGAGGAAGGCGTCGAGGAGGCGGTCGGAGGAGGCGGCGCGGACCGCGGCCTGGGGCTCCGGGAGGAGGAGGAGTTCGGTGAGCGCGGCGTGGAGGGCGTCGATGTGGGCGAGGCCGGAGGAGGGCGAGGCGGCGGTGGGGTTGAGGGCCCAGGCGCGGGCGGCGGCGGTGTGGGTCTGGAGGTGCGCGAGCAGCGGGTGGGAGCGGCAGGGGAGGCTGATGGAGCGGACGTGGTAGGCGGCGGCGGCGGCGCGGGGCTTGGAGGAGCGCGCCGGGCTGAGCGGGAAGGAGATGGAGCGGCCGAAGCTGGGAGCCATGGTTGTTGTTGGGGTGACCTTGTAGCTTGTTCTTGCTGCTAATAGATCGTAGATCTGCGTCTGCGTTGGTTTGTGTGAGATGGGAAGGAGGAGTCGAGCGAGCTGAGGTATATATGAGGAGGAAGCAGGCAGCCAAGGGCACGCGGTGGTTGCACGTGTGGGTGGGCAGAAGCGCGGCGAGCGAGTGAGCAGTGGGGACATGATCCGCGAGGACAGGTTGGGCGGAAAGAAGCAGCGGCTGCCGTCGGAGTCAAACGAACGCAACAGCTCCGCTCCTTGGATCGATGCAACGACCATATGTGCGCAGTTGCAGAGAGTGTGGTTGTGCCTAGGTGTCATGTTGGCTGTATCTGCAGAAAGGTGAGGTGTTGGACATGCAAGGCTGCAGGAGCCAGCAGGTAGCAGGGACAGGATGCATTGCATGATCTGTAACACACGATTGCACATCTGGAACGGCGAGCGAGCTAGGTCATCTGCCCGCACCATCATCGATCAGATGGATGGATCATATGATTGATTGAACTAGCTAACTGTGGTCCAGGGCTCCAGGCCAGGCCAGGCCATCTCATGCAGCTAGCCGCGCCGCACCGCATTTGTCAACACTTGCACGCGCGCGCGGTATACTAGCAGTATGGCAGGGCACACGAGGGAGCTGAGGGCACCTTCTTCAGAGAACGAAGTAGCATTCTGTATTCCATCCATCAACCAGTGGTAAACCAACCTTCTCCATTCTCCATCGGGGTCAGCAGATCGAGCCCTATCATTTAGCCGCGTAGGATCGGAGGCAGCCTCTGCAGTCACCGTGTTCTCCTTAAAAAAGAACAGTGACTAGATCGATGTGGCTGGTTGCGAACGAGTCCACGGTCGCCGCCGGCGCCGCTGGACAACCAGCAACCGGACACGCGGCAGGTGAGGCGATTCCCATCTCCGCCACAGCCGGATCCATGATCCATCAGATGGGTGGTGTCTGCTGCCTCCTTGCGATCGGGGAACAGCAGATTCCAAATGTCCCATCTCGCCCATCCTCCACGCCATATATGCATGTGTACATCTCACGCATCGCTCATCATCTACCAAGCTACTATACCTCAGTTGTTAGTTTGTTAACCTAACTATAGTAGCAAGCCGCACGACTGCACATCCATTCCATGGTCGTCGGTCGTCGCCCGGACGGCCGCGCCTACCCATGCGGCTGTCATCGTGTGCATCCTGCTCATCACTCATCACCCTTGCACTGGGTCGTCGTTAGTTGAAGGGATCGGATGAGCGCGGCTGTGAACGTGATAAACAAGTACTTCCATGTACATGCATGCGCGCCCTCCTGCAGATCCAACGGCTGCTTCAGGTACTTGCATCCACGGACAATGCATGATGGGACCTCTAGTCGTTATGCCTAACGAGTCCTAACCGATATATCTAGAGCTAGCTAGCTACCTGCTGCTTCTTCAGCAACCCATGCATGCATGCTTTCTTATGCTAAGCAATACTATACTACCACCAGCTTTTCTGAGCTTTAGTATAATTTCAGGGATCACATGGATATATAAGATTTACATTTAAACCGTTACTTCTGAAATATTTGCTGAATGAAATGTTATGCCTCCTTTTTATTTCTATGTGCCTCTTATACAAATCTTATATATACTTCAATTGCAAGCACTGCACAGCAAGTAGAATGATTAACATTTCTCTTCAACAAATAAAATTTCTCGTGTTAATCTAAAAGCATATATCCCAAACAGATTCTTTTTCTAGGTCATTCATCATAAGTTTTGGAACAAGACAAGCAACACCTAAATTGCGTCTAGCATTATGCATCCTAGCTGCTAAAAGACACAGCAAGCACGCAAAATATCATATATGCAGCTATGCTAGTTTCTATCGCTGCATGCCGGCCGACTGAAAACAAACCAACTGTGCACATGCTAACGTCTGGTACCACGCATATGCCATTACCTCCGAACAATAAGCTACGTCCTTAATCACATCGCCATTTTGAAAATCATGTTTTAAATCTGTAGGTGCGTGCGCTCCCATCATATCGGTCGGTTACAAACTTACTACAATTATATGAGAGAGCACCATATGCATCATTGTATGTACTATCTACCAGATAGAGAACGTATACTCAGCATTGCCAGTCATAATGTTGCACGAATGGGTTGTCCTCCTCCAAATTCTTAGGTTAGGGCTCCTCTCCTACCGGCTGCAGTTGCAGAGGTGGTTGAGTTAGTTTGCGCACGCTTGCATGCTTCATTATTTGCATCCTTTTCTCTTTTGATCAGCTAAGAGCCGCCAGATCCCCAAAGAGATTTTCCAGACATAAATATTTGACGTAGTAGAGATCATATGCAGGTAGCTGCATATGCATCATTGAAACAAGTAATGCCTACCAGCTCTATATGTTCAAAACAATTGGTGGAAATCGTGCTGTAGCGAACATGGCCCCATTAGGTCATAGCTTGTGATTTTAGTGATTGAGTGGCACCATATTCATTGGGACTAATGGATTATCTAGCATATATCTTGTAGGTTTTATAGGTCCCAAGCATGCAATCCAAATCATAGCAAGGTCCAAATCATGGTATTTAAGTATCCAAGCTATGGTATTCTTGAAATCCAAATCATGGTATTCAAGCATCCATGCTATGGTATTCAAGTGACCAAGCCATGATATCTAGAATTATTCTATGGTATGCAAACATCCAAATGACAGAGAAAATCCAAGTGATGGCATCTTCAGTGTGTAAGTGGTGGTATTCAACTCAGAAAATTCAATACCATCGGATGTTCCGATGGTCCATCTGAGTAACCGTCGGAGCAATTAGTACAATGCGCAGGGAGTTGTTTTAGTCAAGATCATCGGATGATCTGACAGTGGGTATTTTACAAGCGTCGGAGCAATTCGCAGAGGAGGCAGAGCAAACCCTATAGCACCGGATGTTCCGATGCCTTGTGAGAATGACCGTCGGACGAAACATATTTTCTTTTGAAAGTTCCAAAAAGGTTTTGGCTAGAAAATCATCATCACCGGATGATCCAACGGTACCATCAAATGAAGCGTCGGATGAATTTTGGATGTGTCAGTGAAGAACTTGGACACGGGAAGGCCAACGGCTAGTTGCACCGGATATTCCGATGCATGCCAAAACTGACCATCGGAATATCCGATGGTACACTTTAACTAGCCATTGGAGCAACGGATCTTTGATGCCTTGGGCTATTTATACCCCCTCTACTCGCTCATTTGATGTAGCTGGAGTGTCCATAAGTCCATTGGAGATCAAGACTCATCAAGAACACATCCAAGCCACTAAAAGTGCTTAAGTGATTTATCAAAGGCTTAGCACAAGCTTAGGAGAGTGATTAGTGCTAGGATAGGCCTAGAGAAAGATAGAGTGTAAGGTGTGTGATCGGTTCTAGGAGTGAACCACAGTTGTACAAGGTGTGCTGGCACCTTGGAGCCTTGGTGGCTCGTCGGTAAGTCTTCGCTCCTCTGGCTTGGTGTGGAGCAGCATTGACGACCGTGTGCGGGGGACGTGGAGATCCCCTTCCTTCATGGAGAAGCTCCTTAGTGGAGATGGCATCAAGGTGACCGGGAAACTTGGCGTGAGCCTTAGTGTCCCCTTTGTGGCAAGTCAAGGGGTGTCCCAGAAGAGACTTGGTGACCGGGAAGCAGAGTGCTTCAACAACATGGACTAGTGGTGGCTTAGTGCCTACCGATACCACAGGATAAATCATCGTGCCAAGAGTTTGCTTCCCCTCATCCTCACCTCTTACGTTTCCGCATTTCACACTTGCAACTTGTGTGCCTTTACTTTCTTAGTGTAGTATCTTGCTAAGGTTGGCTCTAGGTTGCAAAACTTGTTTTGGAATGAGGGTTTCCCGCTAGGTCAACCATAGTTGCACATCTTGATAGCATGATCTAGTTTATGTTTTGTGAATAAGCAGTGGAAGCTATATGTTAAGGTTTTAGATTGCCTAATTCACCCCTCCCTCTCTTAGACTATAAGCACCAATTCCTTTCACGTGCTCAATTGATAAGCGAGCTAGCTAGTAGGTGTATGTTTGCATTAATCATATTTCTGTACCTGTCCATTAATTTTGGTTGTTCAAGACGATAAGAGAGTATCTTAGCTATTCGATCATAATCACCAAAAATTAAGATGGAGCTAACCACCGTATTTCAGAGAGATTTTATTCTAGCTAGGACGACAAATTTGCACGAATGGGGTAGCTGCCATCAAACAATATACTAGTGTGTGTACAAGCTAGAATCTTACTAATCTGCTTTGAGATGATCCTTATCTTTTGGGTTTATTATTTTAGTTTAGTTTTAGTACAAATTATTTTTTTCATTGTTTCAGTTTTAGTTTTTAGTACCAACTATCTTTCTTTATTTTGACGGGATTTGTTAAATTGATGAGAATTATTTGGTTGCCCCACAGACTATGGGACTCAAACCATTTGCCAATGGTTTCTTTGCAAGTGATCAAAGTTTTATATCATATCTTTGTTATTAAAGTACACAAATTCGTGCAGCTACCTTTTTTGGTAGTTTGATAAACCAGCAAAAATAAGGTACGGATTGTACTACAAAAATGGTGGGACGCTAGAGAAAATATACTAATGAGTGCTAAAATCGTCGACCACACCCATTAAATAAAAAGTATGGGAAAACGAAGAATATATTGAAAACAGACACAAAAAATTGGGGGAACAATATATTGGTCATCGTATCAAAGAAATAGAAAGGGAGTAAAAGGTTCATAAGTTTATTTGCTTAGCCCTAACAAAAAAAATAAAGCATGGTTTTTAAGATGAATGTGTATAAAATACTGATGGAAAAAGAAAGGTGGAACAAGTCATTTGATCCAAATATATGTTTAAGCAGTTTTCTTTACAAAAATCATCAACTAGAGGCTTAGAGGTATAGCTATATATGCATATATATAGCTATGCTTGTGCATCGTGTCCAAGGACCGACTCAGTGGCCACCCCTTTATTTAGTGCTCAATGTCGGAGATCTTAGGCAATATTCAATAGAATAGTGGTGCATCGATCAGTTTTGTCTCTCGTTCGAATGTGCATCGTTGTTTCAGGAACTCGAACTTGATCTAGATCCAGATCGGAGTCAGTGATGGTTTGATTTAAGAATAGTGACATCGCAGAGATCATAACTTGATAATTCATGTGCATTATTAAGAGAGTTCATCCTTGCTCATAATCATATCAAGAGATTATGATGCAATCCAATCAGCATTACATTGTTGAAATTAAAGGGAGATAGATAGGGTATATGAAACGATGACCGTTCTATTTGATATCTTGTGAGCACCACGCCCGTAACGAGTGATGAAATGCGTTTTTAACGATATAATGTATGACAGAAGATGCATTTCAAATTTTGGGCATGCAAGAAGTAAGATGGACACAGAGAGAGACGATATAGAGCCGAACAAGAGCTTTTTTGCTCTAATAATTCGTTGAATTTGTATGTACACTTGCATTGGGTCAATAGTTAATTTGGACTGTTTGTGTTGTCCAAATTATATCAGCAATGTTTGGGTGTGGATGTTTAGGAGTGCGACCCTGGTTTGCAGGATGCTCCTGAACACCTTGTCACTCCCGGCTTCCATGTTGGCGATGCATTCGTCGAGTCCTTCCAACCTGTCGAGCGCCGCCATCTCCTTGTCCTCGTCGGAGGAGGCAGCAGCCGCCTTGCTGCTCCTCGTGACCAGAGAGATGAGGCTCGCTGGCTTCTTGGACGAAGACGCGACGGCGGTGGTCGCGGCCGACGAGACGGACTCGACGGCCGAGAACACGGCAGCGGAGGCCGACGCGATGGCGGCCACGGCCTCGGCGAGCACGCCGGAGACCTCGACCTCGGCGAGGGTGGCGGAGGATCCGGCGAGCTGCGGGAACTTGGCGGCGTTGCGCACGGAGGAGGCGAGGCGGGCGAGGTCCTTCTCGGCGTGGCGCTGGGCGCGCACCGCGGAGGCGAGCCTGGCGGCGTCGCGCCTCCGGAGCGCGGCCTGGGCGTCGGCGGCGTGGCGCTTGAGGTCGAGGACGGCCTCCTGGAAGGCGCCGTGGGCGTCGGCGAGGGCGAGGAAGCCGTCGAGGAGGCAATCCGCGGTGGCGGAGCCGCTCCGGAGCGCGGCGTGGGCCTCCGGGAGTAGGAGGAACTCGGCGAGCGCGGCGTGGAGCGCGTCGAGGTGGGCGAGGCCAGTGGAGGGGGAGGTGGGGTCGGCCGCCCAGGCGCGGACGGCGCGGGTGGTGTTGTGGAGGTGGGCGAGGAGCGGGTGGGCGCGGGAGGAGGGGAGGCTGACGGAGCGGACGTGGCGCGCCGCGGCGGCGCGGGGCTTGGAGGAGCGCGCCGGGCTGAGGGGGAAGGAGATGGAGCGGCCGAAGGCGGGCGCCATTGTTGCTGGTGGCTGGTGGATCTTCTTCTTTGTCGAAGATCCCTTGCTTTGCTCTTGCTTGTTGATGATGAGGAGAGGGGAGGAGGGGGTATATAAAGCGGAGGCGGAGGCGGAGGCGGAGGCGGAGGCGCGTGGACATTGGAGCTGCGGGAGAGCGCGTGGGGGTGGAGATGCCGATGTGTGGGTGGGCGGTGGTTGGTGGGCGTGGCCGCCGGAGAGGTGACAGGATCCACGATGGACGGGGACGCGTGGGGGGACGCAAGTGGCCGGCAATGGCAGCAGCGGCCTCCCTCGAGTGATGGGGAGCTACACGTGGAGGCTGCCTGCCCTGCGCTGCTGGATCGTGCGTGCGCGCCTGCGTGTCTCCTCGAGCCGTCGGCGGCGAGGCAGAGGCTGGAGCCGGATGGGCAGCAGCAGGGCCAATCATTTTGTTCTGTTGCTGCGTCGGTGTTGGGGTGGTGGGTGGTGGTCTGGTCCTGTCCATGCGTGTCCTCTGGCAGAATGGAGATCGGATCAGGCTCCACGGCGACGCGCCGGCGGACGGCGGATGGCCGGATCGGGATCCATATCGTCCATGTCCTGCCGCTCGGGGTACGGCGTGTGCGGCAACGCCCGGCAGGGGGCGCGCCCGTGCGAGCCGAGCTGTCTTGCGTGCGCGCATGGCACTGCCTGCCTCCTCGGCATGGCGATGACATGGGATCCGCTTGTCCTGTAGGTGAAGGACCAGTGTGCATGCATGGATCCATTCTTTGATTTGCCCGCGCGGTACTTGCTTCTTGTGACATAACAAGATCATGGTCATGGTTGTTGAAGCTGCCTGCAGTGATATTGTGCAGTGTGTTTCGTGCTTGCCCTGCCGATCCATGGCGGCAGGTTCTTCCCTTATCCGATACAGGCGTCCGGAAGGCAATGGCACCCATCATTTCCGCTCTACCTCAACTCTCTCATGTTTTGCACGTTCCCCATTTCACAACGGCCATATCCAAAGTGCACAACCACCGGCCGCTAGCGCATCCCAACGTGCTTATCCATCTCCATCCAAATTATTTCATCTTACATATGCGCATGCCTCCTTCGATCGTAGTATCTCCACAATATCCTTTATGGTTAGGAAAATTATGGAGAATTATAGGGTCTAAACGGATATGCTCAATTATCAAATATTGTTTTTTGTCAAAAGAGTATTTTTTTAAAAAAATGCAACTATTTTTTACAGATATTTACATACATACACACACACACCATACCTATCTTGACACATGTCATGTAAAGTTTTAACTACTTGTACCCATAGGCGCAAACCCACAATATCCTTTATGGTCAGGAAAATTAAGGAGAATAGTAAGGGCCTAAATGGATAGTATAAATTTCAAATAATGTTTTTTTTTGGGGGGGAGGAGTATTTTATAAAACAAAACTTACAACTATTTTTCTACAAAGCCTTATAGCTCGTACAAATATTTATATACACACGCGCACACCATAACAATCTTGACACATGTGTAAAATTATAACTACTTTTACCCATATGCACAAAGCCACAATTATTTTGACACTTTATTCTAGAAAACTACAAACTTTCTAATCAAATTTGGGGTTGACATCGTGGAGCCATTTGTTACATGTCATAGAGGCTGACGAGTACATTCATCTTAAGAAATTTGTAGTTCTTCGTAAAAAGGTGTCAAAATAGTCCTACATTTGTGCAATAGACACAATAAGTTATAATTTTCTGCAAAATATATCAAAATAGTTGTTTGCCTTGCGGCGGAGCATAAATGACATGCCTACTACATCACAGCATGGATCGTGCTGGTTTAGAATCGGATCGAGTTGAGCAAAAGTTTGGTTTGTTTCCGATCTACAATTGCCTTCTTAGTTTGACCCTAAATTTCCATTGAGTATCAAATCAAGTTGTAGGCAACCTAGGCTCAAGATTGGCCCAAAACATCCATGAATTATACATTACAAATTAAACCAATTTAATCTAACAAACTGGTTCCATGCCTGCCAACAAGAATCAAGTCGAGCAAGAGCCATGCTCGAGCTTTCTTCAAGCCCGTCTTTATTTTCTTTGTTCTAGTAGCTACCATTTCTCTCTACCTTCTATATGTTTCAGTCTCTTAAAGAAAGTTTTGAGAAATTTTTTATTAATTTTTCGTTGAGTTTTTTTATAGAAATATGTCTATTGGATATTTTGAATAGTTTTGGCCAAACCTTTTATTGAAAAAATTATCAACTGACTTTTGCGAATTTTTTTTGATGAACTTCTTGAAAAGTTTTTTTCTTCAAATTTTGCTAAATTTTGGCGGGATATTTTATGAAAGTGTTAGCCTAGCATTTCTAAAAAAAATTTGCACATTGTTCCTTCAAAACATTTTCCATTTTTTTCAATTTTTGCTAAGCTTATTTTGAAAATTATTTGGACTAATCTTTTATTAAAATACAAAGTTCTAATTTTTTTTTCATGTTTCTTGATGTAATGTTGTTGACACGTTTTATCTTGTTACTGTATTAGTGGCGAGGTATTTCATAAAGGGGATCCTTGCACCGAAGAGATAAGATAAAATGTGAGCATATGCATTGGTATATGTGCCAGTTGCACTCATAGAGAAGATTACTCGAGTAACTAGATCAGTACCTAATCATCGACACAGCATGAGTCCTGATGAAATGAAACTCTCGATCACGATCATTTTGAGATCGTGAAAATATATTAATCCAAACTAGTATGATGGAAGCACAGTATTTGAAAATTTTATTACCCAACGGCAGCGATGGCATCAAACAACACAGTGGTGAATAGATAAATGCAAGTGCCATATGAGCGTGCACACACCACATGTGGAAGGACCACATCACTTGGGAAACCATGCATATGGATCCAAGTGTCAAGTTTGTCAGCTTGCTACTACTAAACTACTAGTAGTGACCAGCTAGTGATTATTGGGTAATTAACTGTGGCACTAGTTTATCTATCACATTGTTGGTTACTACTAATTAACCATCTCAAATCCCGAAGGCTATAGCTGTCATTTGTCTAAGTAGTTAAGCTTAGCGTGGGAGATGAGGAGGGCATGCAACGGTATCATTGTTGATGCGTCCATGCGTTTGTGAGGAAGCTAGCAGTGCACATGATTGTTACGTTCATTCAATGGCCGGCCGAGCTATAGATAGTGAGCGTGCATGCCTTTGCTCGCCTAATTACATGCAATATCACTCATAGCTAACATATGTGTCCATTGCGCAAGCTATGTGATCGATGTCGGCAAGTTCACAAGTCACAACTATGGTGGAGCATGCTGCAAAGAGTCATGAAATAAAACGGACGCACATATACATGTGCAATCTTGTTTGGCCGCTGTTGGATGGAGCAAGCTAGGAGCACGGGAATATCGCTGCTGTGTCGTCGATCTGTACTAGAACTGACAAGTAATAAGAGAGTGTAGAGACGATGATCATCTAATGGAAAGGCAGCGAGTAGGGATGTATAATTGCAAAACTGTACATGTCAGGTCGGCTGCAAACAGCATAAACTCCTTCCTCCTCGCCACGCTACCAGACCCCGCCGCCCCATATGCCCATATGCCGCCCCTAGCAAGCAAGCAAAGACATGGGGCCATGCCCGTGCCGGCCGGCTGTGGCCACGGCCATCGCCGATCGAGGCATCTATCGGGCGTTGGCATTTGGCAACAGCATTGTCCGTTAGCGAGTTCCATCGATCGATCGATGGCTTCCTTTGGCTGCGAGTGACATGGATCGGCTTCGTTTTGGCAGCATTCATTCGATTCGCGTGCATGTGTCCGTGTCTGCGCGCGCCAGCTGTGTGTGTCGCCGCTCCATCTCGTCCCCGGCCGGCGAGGCACGAGCGCGTCGGGGCGGTGGCCGACACGATCCGCGGCGGAAGGCGGTGGTCCAGGCCGACGACGACCTTGCTAGCAGCGTATACGTGGAGGGACGCGAGGGGATCGGATGACGGGCGACAAGACAGCCCGTGTGCGCGGCCGGGCCGGCGAGAGGGACGCCAACATGTCCACTGCTCCGTACGGATCCTCCTGTACGTCCACGTACGGGCCTTGTTTTGTTGTTTTGTCCTCTTGCGCTCATTGCGTGTCTGATTCCTGCGTGTCCTCTCGATGCATTGTGTTCCACGATCTCATCACAACGGGAGATCCATGGAAGATGCGGGTTTCTAGCTAGAGCATCTTCCGGCAACACAATGCATGATGCCCGTTGTTCTTTTTTTTTTCGAAAGGCCAATTGGTTGTTATTAATCGTCTCATTTTCCCCATATGTATCCGACACATTAATCGGAAGCTGTACATCTTTCATTTTTCTTGCAATAAAGTTGGACGTGTCTGTAGTATTTGAGTACTACTCGATACAGATGATGTTAGATTCAATCTGCCTTCCGCGATTATATTATTTTTTTTCTTAAGGGTATCCTCAAATGTGGGCTGCAAATTGTGATGTCACAACCCCCCCCCCCCCCCCGCAAATTGTCATGTCACATTAGTATTGCGGGCATTTTTGTCCTTTGTCCTTCTGTGTTATTCGCAAGAAATATGTTTCTTTTTTTGATCGAAGTATGTAGGAGAAGCCCCAACATATTCTTTATATAGGAGTCAAACTCAGGCTTGCTGGATGCTAGTTAGGTGCTCTAACTACTAGCCTAGAGATTCTTTCGCAACAAATATGTTTCTTATTAGAATAAACTAGCAAGTTAGCCCGCGCTAATAGCACAGCTAGATCTACTGCACTGTAAATCTTTTTATTGTAAATGCTATATTTATAGCAGTTTATTTTTATCCCTCTTGTTTTTAATTCCCAACCGTTTAGCATCACTAAGTCATCTTACATGCTTTAGCTAACTGTTATTCTTTCCTCATAGAAGCAATGATAGCCTCCCAAAGAATGTCCACACTCCTCACAGAGGGACTGCAAATAGCTGGCTAACCGCCAGAGTGATGTTGCATGTACTAGGCAGCCTGAAACAGAAGGCTTCTCAGGGTAACAAGTATCAATGCATCATCATGCACTAGACACTAAACATCCCACATAGTTCTTGGCAGAACAAATGATTGGAAATTCAGAAACATTAAAAACTTTATTAGATAATAACCAAACATAACAAAAGCAATTACTATATGGATACTGATGTCCCGATTTTCACTATAATAACCTTCAATAGAACCAGCTCAGCTTGCTTAGACTCAAGTTTTGGCAGGTGATAAAGAAAACAACTCGATTGCTTCAGCATGACCCAAAACAAAGTCAGTGGTGTGAGATTTTACATAAGACAAATCCTTCTCACAACAGCATAGAACTATATATCTAAACATACACCACCATTAACAAATGTCTAGAATTTCAACGTGATTTGGAGGAGATAGACAGTGGTCAGGACAAGGGAGAGGGACACCTGATCAAATGACGTTCCTCATGCTAATCATTCCTTAGTGCACTTCTTAGCAACCCCCACCCCTCCACACACACAAACAACAACAATCTAATAGATCACCAATTTCCTTGAAATACCCTAAGGTATAAAGCTATCCATGAGAATCTACTCTGAGTAATGCCCCTAGGAGTGGAAGTGCTTCTTAGCTTTGTTGATGTTGCCTGAAGGAATCCAAGTCTTAAAATTGTATGACACAAATTGCTAAAGCTTCGCGAAACTAAGCGCTTCACAAAACACAATAACAGCAGTTGAAGAGCATCCATAATGAGGTCCAGTCTTCTCGTCTGTCTGAGCTCTTTAATATCTATTAAAGATTTAAACATTTGCTCCAATGCAGGAATACCAATTGTGATTTCGAACTCGAAGGAGACACCAAGGCTTTTGTAGCTTCCTCCAAATTGCAAAGGCACTACCATCCTAACACCAGCAAGCATGGTACTCCATCATCTGGCTTGTTGTCCTGCAGCTTGTAGTACACGCCTTTATACACAAAGCCAAGAAGATAGAGATCTAAATGCCAAAACACCAGGTCAACAAAATGGCCATGATATGTCTTCTTTTTATCTTCATCAGCTCGCCATCTTCCTTCTTTGCTCATGTGTTTTTAATCCATCTTCCAAAATTATTTTGGTTTAATCCCTCTTCGTTGTGCCCTAAGGCGTGATGTTGCTTCCGGACAGGTTTGAGCAATGACAATATATATAGGATATTTGTTAATTTTGATGTGATGAAAAAAAATAGAGTAGAATTGTATTTCATATTGGTTATGGACTCATATTTCCTTTTTATGCATCTAATAAAACATAAGTAATGAACGTTGGATTTTGCTCTTTTTCACCTTTTATTAATTCTAAATTTTTCTCTTTTTTAATTTTGTTTGATTTGAACTTTTTGGTCTAACATTAGCAGTTAGATGATCATAAAATACAACGATGTAGGTTCTTGAGAAGAATGTGAGTTTAAAGAAGAGGGGAACCACATATGCATCCTAACATGTAAATATATCTTGAGAAGAATGTGAGTTTAAAGAAGAAAGCCTATGAATATTTTTCTCATTAGCCACACACCTACGTATTGTATTATGGTTGGTTGTGGAGACCAAGCCTATGGCAGTGTGTCTCACATCTATATTGATTGGTGAGAGACTTTGTTAGGGTTGGAGAGAGAATAAAAGGTGACTCTTTGGTATGATATTTTTGTCATTCTATCAAGTTTAGATTGCACCTAGGAATAGCTTGTAACCAGATATCTTATTAAGGTAAAACAATGATAAAGTGTTTCCTCCTCTCCAAATATGAAATTTGTCCTTTTTCAGGATTTTTCAGAGATATTCTTAAGAATTATTTCATCAAATATGCATGAGAGTTGTACATCCAGTTTGGTAAAAACTTATGGGGGCACATGTCCCCACCCCTAAGGGGTTCCCCGTTTATCTTGTCCTTTTCATTTTTTTCATGCTCTAATAAATGTTATAAATGACCTCTCAGCGGTGCGGGTGCCCTCAATATGCTACTTAAACCACCACATGATGATGTGTTCTTTTGTTATTAGTAGTTACGTTGCTGAGAATGATAAATTAATTGAGGTTTAAACAGTTGATCACATGCACGTGAGAAACAACAAAATATCTCGAAGTGTAGACATACCTCTCTCTCTAAATAAAACATCTTCCTAAATCACACCACCATTTTTGAAATATGCAATCGTTTAGTTGCGTGCCTAGATATGTTTTGTTCTGCAGATATTTGTAATTACAAGTAGGAAGCATGAAAAGAAAGAAGCCAATGCAGCAAGAGCAAATCCGTCGCTTTGCCAAAGTTCATTCAATCCAGAGAAACTCAAATATCCAATCAATCTGCTGGAGGGACTCCCTATAGTTTTATAAAGTATATATGGGCCTTGAGCCTTGAAAGTAAAGTAAATAATAAATCAACTGTGTACATGGGCCTTTATCCTTGAAAAGTATAGTAAATCGGTCAACTGTAAATGGGCCAAGAGAGTAACAGTACTAAAGTTGATTGATCCAGCACCACCAGTTAGCATGTATTTGGTTTTGGAACTATGTGGGTTGGGTTGGAGCCGACCCACTTTTCTGGGTTGGAGCTGACCCATCTTTTTCAGGATTTTTCAGAGATATTCTTGAGAATTATTTCATCAAATATGCATGAGAGTTGTACATCCAGTTTGGTAAAAACTTATGGGGGCACATGTCCCCACCCCCAAGGGGTTCCCCATTTATCTTGTCCTTTTCATTTTTTTTCATGCTCTAATAAATGTTATAAATGACCTCTCAGGGTGCGGGTGCCCTCCATATGCTACTTAAACCACCACATGATGATGTGTTCTTTTGTTATTAGTAGTTACATTGCTGAGAATGATAAATTAATTGAGGTTTAAATAGTTGATCACATGCACGTGAGAAACAACAAAATATCTCGAAGTGTAGACATACCTCTCTCTCTCTAAATAAAACACCTTTCTAAATCACACCACCTTTTTTGAAATATGCAATCGTTTAGTTGCGTGCCTAGATATGTTTTGTTCTGCAGATATTTGTAATTACATGAAAAGGAAGAAGCCAATGCAGCAAGAGCAAATCTGTCGCTTTGCCAAAGTTCATTCAATCCAGAGAAACTCAAATATTCAATCAATCTGCTGGAGGGACTCCCTGTAGTTTTATAAAGTATATATGGGCCTTGAGCCTTGAAAGTAAAGTAAATAATAAATCAACTGTGTACATGGGCCTTTATCCTTGAAAAGTATAGTAAATCGGTCAACTGTAAATGGGCCGAGAGAGTAACATTACTAAAGTTAATTGATCCAGCACCACCACTTAGCATGTATTTGGTTTTGGAACCATGTGGTTGGGTTGGAGCCGACCCATCTCTTGTTTGATTGGAGGTTGGACCCAGTTTTTTATTTGGTTGATCGGGTTGACAGGGTTGGGATGGATGTCTATTTAACACCGTTAGTTGTGGATCCCACCTATCAACCGCGGGGCCCACCTATCAGCCTCTCTTTTTTTTCCCTCCCTTCCATCTTCTTCCTCCTCTCCTCCCCGTAAGCCATCCTCCTTCCCCACCGAGCCCCTGCGCCGACAGTCCTCCTCCCCGCCGCCGGCGGTCCGCCTCCCTGCGCCGCCTCATCCCCGCCGCCAGAGGTCCTCCTCCCCCATCGAGCTAGCCCGGTCGGCGGCGGCGGGGCTCGAGCTCTCCCGGCGTACCTCCCCACCCCGCGCACCTCCCCGTCGGTGCCAGTGGAGGGCGGCGGCGGAGGCGTCGGGCGGGCGGGTGGACGCGGGGAGGGCGAGCGCGAGAAGAAACGGACTGCAGACACCGTTCAAGTGGGTCGGGGTGATTCCTTCTTTTTTTAAGGATCGGATGAATCCGGATCTATGAGGAATATTTCTCTACTAGGTTGGATCCAACCCCCACCCTCTCCAACCAAACATGGATCGAAGTGGGTTGGCTCCAACCCAAGCCATTTCGACCCTAGAAACCAAACACTACCTTAAACTAGACACTTTTTGTTCCGAAGATGAGACGTGCACTGAACAACGCACTCAGGCTACAAACCACTTATCACAAACAACACACACTCTTAGTTAAACCTCGGCAAAATCCGAAGTAAAAATAGGTACGGTCTTGCGTATGGTTTGCAGATGGCCTTTACATGTCACAAGATTTCATCAGAACGCAGACACATACTACGTACATATGCAGCCAGAAACACAAACGTAACTGCACAAAAACCTCGGGTATTTACAGAGTTACAGTTACACTCGTCTTAATTTCCGGCTGCTAAATAATTAACTAGGTGAACAGATGTTGTGACTTTGCTTGGAGTTGGAGAGATTGGATTGGATGCAGCTAGAAGATGTTGGTGTGGACGTTGAGCAGCGCAACCCTTGTCTGGACGAGGCTCCTGAACACCTTGTCGCTGCCGCTCTCCAGGTCGTCAATGCACTCCTCCAGCTCCTCCAGCCTCTCCATCAGCGCCATGGTCTCCTTCTCTTCCTCCGGCACCTTCTTGATCAGGCACATGAGAGCCGCCGTCCTCTTGCAGGAGCACGCCGCGGCCGAGGCCGAGGCCGACATTGCCGCCACGGTGTTGAACAGAGCGGCCGACGCGGACGCCGTGGCTGCGGCGGCCTCGGCCAGCAGCCCGGCCACCTCGACCTCCGCGGCGCTGCTGCCACCGAGACCGAGGCCGAGGCCGAGGCGCGAGGGCCTGGCGGCGCCGTCCTTGGCGGTGGCGGCGAGGCGTGCGAGCTCCTTGCCGGCCCTGCGCTGCGACCTGAGCGCGGAGGCGAGGCGCGCGCCGTCGTGGCGGCGGATGGCGGCGAGGGCCTCGGCGACGTCGCGCTTGAGGTCGACGAGGGCCTCCTGGAAGCTGCCGTGCGCGTCGGCGAGGCGGAGGAAGGCGTCGAGGAGTCGGTCGTGGCTGGCGCCGGCGGAGAGCGCGGCCTGCGCCTCGGGGAGGTCGAGGAGGTCGCCGAGCGCGGCGTGGAGTGCGTCGACGTGCGCGAGGCCCTGGGCGGCGGAGGCGGCGGCGGCGTCCTGCGCCCAGGCGCGCACGGCGCGGATGTGGGTGTGGAGGTGCGCGAGGATGGGGTGGGAGCGGCAGGGCAGGCTCACGGACCGGGCGTGGTAGGCGGACGCCATGCGGGCAGGCTTGGACGACGACGACCTCGACGGGCTCAGGGGGAAGGAGATGGAGCGAGCGAAGCTGGGCGCCATGCCGGAGTTGTTGTCTGTGTCTGTGCGTGTGCGGCGCGTTGATGAGGGTTTATAAAGACGCCGAGGATGCGCACGGTGAGCATGCAGGTCGATCAACTGGTAGCTCTCGATCGATGGCGTCGGCGGGGAGTTGGTTGGCATGTCTAGCGGGAGGGGCCATGTGTGCTCTGCAGTTGAAAACGAGTGGAGCGTAGACGCGCTGTAACCTGAGCGTTTGCAGCAGGAGCACGCCGTTGTCAGACTTGACAAGTGGCTGGCGTGCAGCAGCCACGGTGTGGAGGGATCATTCTTGGCTTCCGTTCTCTGATTTCTACGTATTTCTCTGATTTCAGATCGTCTGAATGAAATCAGGCTGCAGATCCGCCATACATGGAACGAGTTCAGCGAGTGACAGTAGGCCAGCAGCTACTCCATATTTTAAAACTTGTCTCGAGCACTTTCTCTGTATTATTTATCTCCGAATTCTGAATAAAATCGATCTCTGTCTGTTCCTTATATAGAAAATAAATGTTGAACATTAAGATCGGAGACGAGCCAACTTGGCAATGCAAGATTAAGGACAATGTTCCTGAAAACTAACTAACACTACTACCAAGTACCAACCAAGCTTCGTGGAAGGAACTAAAATCAGGCACTCCTTGCGTCCACGTTTATTTCGCTATGACTATTCATAAAATGTAGATTTTGACATTAAAAATATTATATGTGCACTTGCTATGATATTCTGATTTGAGGACGATGGCTCGGAAAGTGCAGAAGGAAATATATATTTGACTCCCTACCTCCCTGACGACACAACTATTTACCCTGCTACTAGACACTGTTTTGTCATGACAGCATGACAACAATAGATTATATTTCGTTTTAGTATTTCTAGATTCATATTGTTTACTATACTATGCTATGCTAATAAAAAGTAATCTTGAAATGCTAAGATGACCTATAATTTGGAACGGAAGGAATAAGACACGTTTGTATCAGTTTTTTTGCTTTTGACTTCCGAGAAGCAAAAGGTTAAAGTCAACTCACATGTCCTGCCCGTTGTCAACGAAAATTGCAACTCAGCAATTTTTGCAGCTCGTGCCTTACCCTGGGCTTGTCAGATGCCACAACCTGAATGGTGTCTCCAAAGTGGTGTCTGTTTTTTCTTTGTACTCTTTTTTTTTCACTCTTCTAACAAAAATTGAGCTAATTAATCTTTTGACGTCCGATGGATTCAAATAAACCTTCCTCTACCAAATGAAGTCTATGTCATCCCTGTTCTGCATACCTTGCCTAACTATTTGTGATTTAATTGATGCCGTTTTCACCCATGGAGGGAGCCATGGAGGTCATGACTCCAAAATTGGAACCAAAATTAGGTGCAGAGCAGAAGGCAATAGGCATCAGGCACAGGCAGGAAAAGGCACAGGCAGGAAGTACAGTGGACGCTGCCGAGAGCAACAAGGTAGCCAGCCCAGTAATATTGTAGTATTTGACCCTTGGCGCTTGCAAAGGAAGAGGCAGCAGGGTGGCGGGGCACAGCAGGACACGAGATGGTGTTGGGCTCGCGCGCCGCATGCGCCGTTGCGTTGCAGGGGTGCCATGGCGACATGATCCGAGATGGGCGGCAGGCTTACTTGCTACGACGCGTCCAGATCTCAAGGCTGCAAGTTTGGCGCTTCATAAACGTTAGGGCTACCTCGAGCTCTAGCTTTGCCAGTAGACATCGACCTGTCGTCTCACGATCCAAACTAAAGGGTGGTGGTGGTTAGTTTAAGACATCTCTGCTTAACCGATCGATCGATCTGTGCAATAGCTAGCTAGTGTGCTAATCATATGCATTAGCTAGTATATATTACTACTAGATCACTAGGGCATGCACTGGATATAATTAAATTGAATTCAGCTGGTGCGGCTGCAAGCTTTGTGTTTGGCGAGTGCGTGCGTGTGGATTTGCAAGGGGATCACCCATCATATCATTGATCGCTGATTAGTGGTAGTAAGACGATGTTTAACAATTCATGGCTGTATCATTGGTGTGCTGGATCATTGGTGTGGTTTTGTGGAGAGATCATCAGACAGGATCCGCGAGGCAAGGAAGACAGGCGATGGAGCGAGGGGAGGTTGGCAACTTCTCGGCGGGTGGGCAGATGCTTCGCTCGTGCTTCGTGCTAGCTACCTCCTCCTGCATTTGCATTTGCATTTGCATCTGCATTTCCATATGCCGCCGCCCAGAGGCCAGCTCCTCGATCATCTCGGATCGATCTCTCGGACATGTACGGACGCAACGACAACGCTCCAACTGGGCGCGCTATACTATGTACTCCACTACCTAGTTGAACGTTTTTAAAGCAGCCTCACCTGTTTCACTCCCGTGTCCTTCCTCATCACAATAGCTTTGCCCGCATTCCTTGTCGTTGAAGATACTATTTCCACTATCAGCAATCTGACTGTGAGCTACTCCCTCCATCACCAGTTCTTTCAGGATACATGCATGGAACATAACTTGTTTCGCTTGGCTTCGTGTGCTATGGCATGGAGGTCCGGGGTCCAACACCAGTGCAAGAGCGTGTGTACCCTCTCGCCAACTTTTGTGTCTTTTTGTTGTCAGCGATGGTTTACCGTACCTTTTTCATTGTATGTCCGTCTATCATCCACCATTGGATACACGACGTATGAGCCCTATGTCCCCCTAAAATCTACCATTACCATTTCAAGATGATGAATTCATACGCGCATGCTTGGTTTTAGGTATAGCAGAATTTTACGGGCTATAGCTAGCTATGACACAGACATATATAGGGGAGGCGAGCTGATGCTCGCCTTACCAAAATCATTACATGTTAATGAGGTTGATTGGCTCACTTAACAAAATAGCTAATTGGATGGCAACTATCCTTTAGCTTGTCGAACCCAGCTGAACGGGCTAAAAGACTAAAATGCCCTTACTTGTTCCTCCAAATTAAATGAAGGGTGGCTACCCATCTAAAGGCTAAACTTTAGCTAGCTAAAAAAGTCTTTATATTTTAGCTGGCTACACTTTAGCTGCGTGGATCATGAACAAATTGGATGCACTAAGATATTATGAACATATACAATTAAAGAAAACAGCAGCTATATGGTAGCATTATTGCAAGACGATAACAGTTGACAGATAAGCAGAGCAAGGTGTAGCTAGCATGTAGTGTATGTGTGTAGATGTGGGTGCCCATGATGATTTTTTAGGGCGGATGCATGCGTAGCGTAGGCATCAACTGGAGCACGCATCGACTGGGAGACACAACCAGATGAGGCGACATGCATGAAGATGAAGGCTCCGTCCAGTTTGTTTGTTTATAAACTATAGTAGTATAAACTAGTAACAGAGATTCCCGGCCGGTCCCCCAGCCCCTCGTGCGGGTTGTCGTCGACTCGTCGTCCACCTCCGACCGATCCGATCTCCACGCCACCGTACACAGCAGCTAACTGAGGCGGCTGGCAGCATATCATTGCATACATTATAGTTGCAGTTGCAGCATAGTATATACCTTACCTTGAGTCGTACGTACTTGTGGTACGTTGGCAGCTCGCTGCTGGGATATGCAGTTGGATGCAGCAGGTGGCACCAGCAGGGAAGCTAGCTAGCTAGGTGTAGTAGGGACCACTGCTCGCTAGGTTGGCGCCATGGCCGGCCGTTTATTTCCAGTTCCAGATTCGCCGCTGCAGCCTGCACCAACCATGCCGCTTGCTTCTGATGGTGGCGCCAGGCCTCAGGGATCGATCAGCATCAGTTAGACGATCGATCGGGATGCATTCAGCCATTCACCTTCAATCACTGCCAGCAAGTTCAGTTCCGTGGCCTTGCTTGTGGCACTGCATGCCAGCCCATTTTTCTCAAAAACTGCATGCCAGCCCAACTTTTTTGCACGGATCGAGGATCCATCAGGAGCGCGAGCGAGGCAGCGACCAGCGAGCACAGCTGGATCGATCGGAGTGGTACAGCATGCTGGCCTGGCCTCGACCTCGACTGCAGCAGCAGCAGCGTATGCACGGAGGGAGGCCGTCGATCGGCCAGCCAGCACTGCCGCCAAGTGGATCTATGGATATGCGTGCACCACCAAGCAATGCGTTATACTTGGCACGCGCGCGGCCAGGCCCGGCCCATCTGAATCTCAGATTAAACAAGCAACTGCTACCTAGAATTGTCAGTCAATCAGTCGGGTGGTGCAGATTGCATTCTGAATCACTCGGTAGCAGAGGACGATCGATACCGATACGCCAGCTTCCAACGTGGTCATGGATCAGCTACGACCATGTTTCTCTGATCGTCCCGCGCAGCCGCCATGCATCATGCATCGAGATATGGTCGATCCGGCGATCTCAAGACGTCTTCAATGGTTTAGCTTAGAGCTAGCTCAATCAATTTTTTTATTAGTTAAACAGTGCAATAAGTATAAGACTACATGGAGTGAAGAGCTAGTTTACATAGGACTCACATCAACTTATACCATTGGAGATGTGTTGTACTACCAAATTCCAAAGTCTTGGCCTTGTGTCACTAATACTGCCAGTGCGAGGCCAATAATGCAAAACCTGTTTGCATGTCAGCCTACTACACGCCGCTTTTCTTTTTTCGAGAATGCCAGTGTACAACTGTACATGATGCATGCATTTCACAGCTGGCCGTGGGCGGAGTAGTATGGAGATCGACTCGAGACCTCGATTGCAGCCATGCACGCACGCGGGCAGCTAGCTAGCTTCTTGATGAGCGATCGGCCAGTCAGCACCGCGCGTGCCAAGTGGACGATGCAGGGTGGATTGGATGGATACGCGTGCACCGCCTCTGCAATTACAATCCTGCAACAAGCTGCTCCATCGTTGACAAGAGACATCCACGCCCATCAACTTGGCATGCCAGCGTTTGCATTTCATCTGAATTTCGAATTAAACAAGCACTAGCTAGTGTACGTTGGTAGTGCATGCAGATTTGCCTATGCTCAATCAGCATCTTCCGGTGCAGCAATCGGTACGTGGACAGACTTGTGAATTGATGGCCGGGAGGGACCTCATCGGACAGCTGACACCTCCGCCGCCGCCATGCCGTCGCGTCGCAGTTTCAGTTCTTCACTGCCACTGCCATCGCTTTCCCTGACGCCTCACCTCCCTCCGGATAGGATAACCTCCAACCAGTGCGGAAATCACCGTCGCGCGCGCGGGGCGCAATCCATCGGCGCGGCCGCCGCTCCCTGCGCTGCGCGTCGCCCGGGTGTCCATGGCCGCCGCCGCCACCACCTCCGTCTCGTTTCGACCCGCGGCCAACACGTTTCGTTGCGGCGGGGTTCGGGTTGGGCCGCCGGCGGATGACTCAAGCACTCCATTCTCGGGTAGTGACGGCGGCGGGTGCAGGGGACCTCGTCGAGTCGTCATGGCTGCTCTTGGGCGTTGGCCAGGGCTCATCTGCTCATCTTGTCGGCACACTGCCTGAATGCAATTTGCATCTGAATGCCAAAACACGGACCTGGCTTCATGACCAAAAAAGAAACGTCATGACTTGCCATTCCTCTTCTCGATTTGAGCTGCTATTAAGCCTACAGAGTGCACGCTATGGGCACAAAAAGATGAAGCTGATTGTGTTTTCTTATAGGCGACAAACAAGTACTGATCACAAGGAACAGCAACAAGCACCGGATTCTTTCCCACAACATAGATCAGGTTATCAACTGAAGCTTGAAATCAAATACATAAGCACAGTCGTCAGGAAGCCAGTTTGTGCTAAACAACTCGCAAACAACATGCAGGGTGGCAGAATTTGTTAACTGAAACTTTGGTTGGAATTGGAACATGCCAAGCATTGAATCACCGTCAGCTGCAAGTAGTAGTGAACTTAATGAGAAGGCGACGATGCCTGAACAGAATGACATTTGCTTCGTTCTTCTTTTTCTTTAATCAGACCAGCATAGTAGACCCACTGTATACATCGGTGCTAGAAAGTATAACTCAAACACGCCTGATGTGAGCAAAAACAGTACATATAGACAGCTGGGAATTAAGAGCCACACTCCACTGCAAGATCAGGTATTGCAGGTCCATTTCAAAAAGGAATAACAAAGAATGTTTACACAATGAAGAATGAACTAAGCTAATCAACTACCGCAAAAAGAATTAGTTGACAAGTGGAAAATATCAACCAGTTGGTACCTCTAAATGAAACACACTACATTTCATGAAGTGAGAACCTTACCAGTTAAGACACCCTATATATAATGATGACATGAAAATGATTATGAAATCCCAGCACATGATAGGTGTGTTTTTTTCTCACTACCAGTGACAAAGTTAGATACGCGGCAACATAGTATAATGCATCAAAACGTTATGAAAAGAAATATGATGTCAGGAGAAATAAAAACCATCAAATGTAACATTTAAAATTATTGGGAATTCATGTAATCAATCAACAGCACCTTTTTCAGATTCATTAACAACAGGAGCTAAAGTGGAGACAAGGGATCAGATGCTAATATCTCATGTTCATGCCCATGACTATGTGAGTGACCATCATGCACATCCCAAGGATGGCGCAAACCCTGAAAGAATTGCACTTACTTAGCTTGTATTCAAGAAACCAAGATACAGTGTAGAGGGGGAATTGACAAAATAAAATAGACTATTACCAAGAGCACAGCACCGTCCTGCTTAGCTCTGTAGAAAACCCTACACCTACAGACAGCAAACTTGGTTATGCTCGTGAGTTGTGACGTGTGAAAATATGGCCAAATTATGATGCTAGAATATTTGGGGTATAACCTCTGATGTCTAAAGATATCTGAGATAATTCATCATACTTGTGTACTCTTTAAATTCAGAAAATAAAATACAGCATTAAGAATACCAAACTCCAACCATAAAAGCAAGACAACTTTGAAGCTGTTTAATGAATCTATGCTCACAGAAAGGGCAAAGCTGGCTGAAGAAGGACATGAACAGCAAAACTGAAGGGTTCGGTATCATGCCACATACATTTCTGCGGACCATGTTTTATGAAATCATGGCTTCTCTGTGTAACTTGATACAAAATACGTGTGTGGTGCTGGAAATGGGATGGTTCAAGTACTAGTACTTGCTTAGCTAATTAATGTGTTAACAAGGGCAAAAATTTCACAGCATGTTTCTATTTGGTTTCTGATAAGTCAGGTCAATAAAGTTGCAAATGTCAACTACAGTAGCCTTTTCAAAATTCATAACTTCACACATGCTCAAAAACTAATTGTTGTATCCTCCCTCTGTAGACATAATCCTGAACATGGGAATACATTTTGTTTAACTGACTACTGACTAAGGATGTAAAAACGATGAAATGACTTGGGATCGTCTTGTTTGATGTGAAGATGAAACAACAGTTGAAGCTTCCTCCCAAACTCTTGTTAGAAAGTTTGCATCAAATTACCGAAGAGCCTAAAGCAAGAAAAGCCGGATTCGACCTCACTAAGTGCGCTGTGATGGTTTTGATAAGCACGGTTGCCAGCGATGATCAGCATCTTCCGGATGCAGCAATCAGTGGACAGTCTCAACGAAACGAGATGAGATAAAAGGCAGTCACCTGTGGTCTTCCCCTGTTTTGGTCCTTCACGGACGTGCTTGATGGCTGGGAGGACCTCATCGGACTAGCTGACCGCCTCCGCCGCCGCCATGCCGTGGCGTCGCAGCTTCAGTGCTTCACTGCCATCCGACTTCCCTGACGCCTCACCTCCCTCCGGATCGGATAACCTCCAACCCGGCGCGGAATCGCCGTCGCGCGGCGGGGCGGAATCGATGGGCACGTCGGCGCGGACGCCGTTCTTTGCGCTGCGCATCGGCCGCCGCCGCCGCCGCCTCCGTCTCGTCTCAACCGCGGCCAACATATTTTTCAGAAAACACCCTCATTTGGATCACGATCCAAACTTTTACATAAAATCTCCTGATTTGGATCGCGCCGCGATCCAAATTAGGGGGTTTTATGTAAATATTTGGATCGCGATTATTGATCGCGATCCATTTTAGGGGGTTTTATGTAATTTGGCCCCTGAGTTTTTTCATGGCTTGTGAATCGGCCCTTCTCCTTCCCGTCCGGCGGCCGCGGCGGCGACCATCTCGTCACGGCGTTTGGACGACCTGACATCCTCCTCCTCCTCCTCCAACACCCCTTTCTCATGTCCGGCCTCATCACCCGCTGCGCCTCCGTACGCGCCCTCGTTTTCCCCGTGAGGGCTGTGACGAAGCGGGGCGGCGTGGCGACACTACTTCTCACCGGTGGATTGCTGGAGCCGATGGCTGCTCCATTCCATGGGTGTTGAGCAGCCGGAGTATATGTTCTTCCTTCATATTTAAGGTCGTGCAGATATGTAATCGTATGATTACCAGGTAGTGACAGTGATGCAGAAATGAACAGCAACGGGATGCAAGCATGCATTGCATTTCACACATTTTCAGAGAAGAGCAGGAGGTCCGTACCGCACGCACGGATGTGCTTCACGGTTCGGACTCGGAGCACTCTATGATGGCCTCCGCCCGTCCGCCGCCGGCCATGCCCGTGTCGGCGCGGCGGCAGATGGTCCTGCCCAGCCCTCCTCCTTCAGCCCTTCCCCTGTCGGCCTCGTCACCCGCTGCGCCTCCGTACGCGGCCTCTTCCTCCCAATGCGAAGGGAAGCGAAGCGGTGCCGATGGTCGGGGCTCAGGATGGCCCCGCCGGTGGACGGCTCAAGCGCAGTGCTCCATTCCTAGGGTATTGGGCGGCGCTCGGTGCAGGGGACCAACCTAGTCGTCAGCTCTGACCTCTGAGCGCGCTCATCCTGCCTCTTCCGCGGCAGAGGGCCTCTTCTCTTGGACAGCCACCGCAATCACCTATAAAATCACACACACTTTTAACCGGCGGAACGAGATGAGCACCAAGAAAATCCACGGTATATTTTGTTGGTGCAACGTTACCGCAGGTGAGCTTGTCCTACCTGAATTTTAAGTTAACACGAGCAACTAGGCGGCGGCAGGTATGCTCCCAGATCTGATGGCATGTCACACGTTAAAACTCCATCTCAACCATGCCATCGTCCTTTGAAGCAAAATGGCGCTAAATGCCTATAGGTCCCGTAGCTTGAAGCAAAAGAATACAAACACGGACCTTCACGACGAAATGTCGCCCAACATCAACCAAACAAAACAACACCATGACTCGCCATTCCTCTTCTCGATTGAGCTGCTATTAAGCCCATGAAATACATATCACGGGCAGTGAAAGTGAGTCCAATGGTGTTTTCTTATAGGCGACAGAGAGCAGAGCAAGGAGCGCGACAAGTACTGATCAAAAGGAACAGCAGCATACATTGAATTCTTTCCCACAACATATCAACTGAAGCTTGAAACCAAATACATGAGCACAATCGTCAGGAACCAGTTTTGTGCTAAACAACTCGCAAACAACATTTGTCCCATGCAGGGCGGTAGAATTTATTAACTGAAACTTCAGGTGGAACATCGAGTCACCATCAGCCACAAGGAGTTGTCAACTTAATGAGAAGACGACGAAGATGACGATGCCTGCATGAAAAAATAAGAAGTCGTTGAGTTCCCAGTGAGCCAAAAAAGACTATCGATTCTTCCATATTTTCCTCTAAATAAGACCAATGCAGCAGACCCATTGTGAGCAAATGACTATGTTTTTCCCAGTTTTGGATTCAATTACTTGAACAGTATAAATCAGTTCACTGCTAGAAAGTATAAATTCTCAAACATGCACGATGTAAACAAAAACACAGATTAAGATGGCAATTAATATCAGGGAATTATCAGTCGCACTCCCCCAATGCAAAGCCATCATGTATTGCAGGTCCATTTCAAAAGGAAAAACAAGCATGTTTACACAACAGAGAATGAAACTAAGCTGATCAACACAGCCAATAAAGACTGCTGACAGTTTATGGGAATTATCATTCCCACTCCACCGACGCTAGATCATCATGTGTTGCATGTCCATGTCAAAAGGAATAATAAAGCATGCTTACACAATGAAGAATGAACTAAGCCAATCAACCAGCTCATCAAGAATTTGTTGACAAGCGGAAATATCAACTAGTTGGTACCTCCAGATGAAACAAGCTACAGTTCATGAAGTGATAGCCTTACCAGTCAAAACACCCTATAGTGATGACATTAGAATGATTATGCAATCTCAGCACATGATACGTCTATTTTTATCACTACCAGTCACAAGGTTAGATATGCAGCAACATATATCTATCTGGTTATCAAATTCTCAAAACTATAATACATCAAAAAAATTGTGAAAAGAAACATGATGGCAAGAGAAATAAAAACAATTAAATGTAACATTGCAAATGATTGTAAATTCAGAGTACTCAATAAGTAGCACCTTTTTCAGATTTATTAAGAAAATGAGCTAAAGCATATTGCTAAGTGACGGCAGGGGAACATATGCTAATACCTCATGTTCATGCCCATGACCATGAGAGTGATCATCATGCCCATCCCAAGGATGGCGCAAACCCTGAAAGAATTGCACTTATTTAGCTTGTATTCAAGAAGCCAAGATACAGTGTAGAGCGGAAGTTGATGAAAATAAAATAGAATATTACCAAGAGCACAGCACCGTCCTGCTTAGCCCTGTAGAAAACCCAAAACCTACAGGCAGCAAATTTGGTTATGCTTGTGGCTTGTGAAAATATGCCCAAATTATGCTGTTAGAATGTTTGGGGTCTAAACTCTGAAGTCTAAACATATCTGAGATGATTCATCATACTTGTACTCTTAAAAACTCAGGGGGGAAAAAATACAACATTAAGAGTACCAAGCTCCAGCCATAAGAGAAAGACAACTTTCAAGCTGTTTAATCAATCTATGCTCACAGAAAGGGGAAAGCTGGCTGAAGGACATGCACAGCAGAACTGCAGGCTTCAATATGACGCAACATACATTTCTGCAAAGCCATGATTGTGGCTTCGTGTGTAACTTGATTCAAAATACATTCGTGGTGCTGCAAATGGGATAGTTGTACAAGTACTTGATTTCTAGTTACAGTGTAAAAAAAATTCCATAGCATGTTTCTGTTTGGTCTCTGATAATTCAGATCAATAAAGATGCAAAGGTAGTAAAGATGAATGTCAACTACAGTATCCTTCTCAAACTGAACTTCCCACACGTTCAGAAATTGCATTTTCATTCGGTAGACATAAATCCTGAACCTGAGAATAAGTTTTGCTTAACAGACTACTGACAAGGGATATAAACACAACGAAATGACTTGAATCAATCTTGTTTGATGTGAAAATGAAACAACAACTGAAGCATCGATCCCAAACTCTTGCAAGAAGAACAGCTGGGAGATAAAAACCACACGACTACACGAGAGCTGTTAGAAAGTTCCCATCGAATTTACCCAAGAGCCTAAAGCAAAGTTGTCAGCGATGATCAGAACAGCAATCGCTGCTCCCAGATGCAGCAATCGGTGGACAGTGTTAACGAAACGAGATGACATAAAAGGCAGTCACCAACCTCCATTTCCAGATCCCCAAATCGGTTTTTTGCTACGCGGAGTAAGCCTATAGTTGCGCCGGTGCGGGCAACAGACGGATCGCACCGCGTTTAACCCCCTTCCCCATCCCAAGGTCCTCACAATCCGCGCACGAACAACCTGTCAGAAATTGTCCCCAACATTTCCTGATCTACCCGAGGCCCACCCGCGAGGGCGAATCCCACCGCGGCGTTCCTCTTGCGGAAAGCAGGGAGTCATCGCCGGCGGCATTCAGGCATCCTTGAATCCGGGGGGGAAGCTACCGGATTCGAAGGAAATGGATGGATCCGGGGGGGTGTGGAGAGGAGGAAAGAGGGCGAACAGGGGAAGCGTGCGTACCACATGACGGCGCAGAGGCCCTTGCCGGCGACGGTGTGCCAGCGCTTGTTGTGCGGGATGGTGTAGCCCTTGTAGGTGGTGCCGCCGTGCGCGCCGCCGCCGCCCATCGCCGGTGCTCGCCTCGTCAGTGGTCGTCGGCAGGCCCTGGTGCTCGCCTCGTCTGTTGTCTGTGTGGTGGGCAGGCCGAGTCAGTCTGGATCTGGCTCGGCTCCGACTGGTCTCGCTTCGCTGATTGCTGGGCTGTTGGGCCGTATAAATTTTGGCCCCGATAGACTCTCTTGGGCCGAGAGCAATTATACATACAGGTTCCTGGAACGTGCTAAACAGGCCTAGCTCTTTCCGGCGGGCCTTCCGGGCAATTGGTAGTCCAGGCCCAGTATTTTTATTGCGGTCAGAAAGGGATGGAAATAAGAGGAATGGTGATTATATGGAAGGAAAATAACTCAGCAGGACAGCAGCAGGCTCACGTAGGAAAATTCGCTCAAAGTTTTACTGTCTTGCACTGCCACGGTTAATTTTTCGAAAAGGAGTCGTGCAATGGCAATGCAAACATGCGTGTAGAACTAACTGTAGTAGACGGCAGCGGCAAGATTGGACAGCAACAGCAACGATCTGATCGCAAAAGGCCGGACAGGAGGATCACGGGTGCACCGTGTGCAGTCGGTGAGAATGCATCCATGGCTGACTGGATTTCTTGGAAAGAGACAAGTGCAGTAACATGCTCATGTGATCCCCAACCCCAAGAGAGGAACGAAGAATCAGTAATATGTTTCATTTTGTCATTATCCTGCATTGTACATTGTGCCTGATAGATAGATGCGCTATCAGTGGCAATGAATCTCGTGCATCCTTCCAAAGCCGAGAAACCTTTGTGAGATCTATCGCCGGCACATTATATTTGTCAGTACGAAACGCATGCAGCATCTATCCTTGCAGTTGCAGTGCATGTATACTTAGGGCCGTTTGATTCCTGACTAAAATTTAGTCCCTGTGTGGTGTTTAGATACTAATTAGAAATATTAAATATAGACTAATTACAAAATTAATTGCACAGATGGAAGCTAATTCGCGAGACGAATCTATTAAACCTAATTAGTCCATGATTCGACAAGGTGATGTTATAGTAAACATGTGGTAATCATGAATTAATTAGGTTTAATAGATTTGTCTAGTGAATTAGCCTCCATCTATGTAATTAGTTTTATAATTAACTCATATTTAGTCCTCCTAATTAATCTCCGAAGATTCGATGCGACAAAGACTAAACTTTAGCTTAACATCTAAGCAACCCCCCTTAGCTCTGTTCGTGCAGCCTAGCTTGGATCAGGGCAGAGGTGTTCTGTTTTCCTCTCTAATTTTCTTCAGGAACCAACTCCTTCAAGAGCCATGACATTGTGTTGTTTTGGCTGACGGCCGAAAAAAATGGCGGCGAATCATGAACAGAATTAACTAAAAAATATGTACAAGGTAATCTCGGTGGCCTGCCACCGCCACCGCCGCCGTGTCGTCACCGTCTGAGCTCCTCGTCGCCAGGGGGGCGCGCGCGGCAGGAGCGGGCGCAGGTGCGCAGGGCGACGTCGGTGACCCGGAGGCCCGTGCCGTACGCCTGGCCAGGCCGCCAGTCCGCCGGCAGCACGGCCTCCTTGGCCAACAGCCACTTGCCGCCGAAGCCGGCCGTGACGACGAGGCGGAGCCGCAGCGGGCCGGCCGGGGCGCGCGGGGTGCGCCACGCACGGCGCAGCCGCCGCGCCATGGGCCGCCACGACGACGACGCCGTCTGGGTGTGGTAATTCGCCTGCTGCGCGGCGATCTCGACGGCGGCGATCTCGGTCTGCCCACCCTGGTACAGGAACCGGATGCCGAGCTGGCCCGGGTTCCGGCTCCCCTCCTCCACTTGGACGGTCAGATTCTTCTTGTACTCGCAAGGTGTCCTGCATCAAACGTTGAATTTTGAGCTGCAAGTCTCTGCAGCCGTTAATGCGCAAGCAAGAACACGACACAGGATCTTCCATTTTAGAAAATTATAAAGGAAGTGCGTACGATCCAACACGTTGATCAAATATTTGCAGTTGTAAAAGTGCGATCAGTTACCTCCTGAAGTCGACCTGGACATTGTCGTCGTCCAAGGCGGCGGCGAGTTGATCGGCCATGCCGGGCCTGGCCATCGCGGCGAAGGCCTCCCTGCCGAGCAGGAACCCCGTCCGGTTGGCCGCGCCCGTCACGACGACCTTGACGCCGCCGTCGCCGCAAACCCGCCGGTCTCTGCACCGCAACTGCAAGCACGCGGAGGCGCGGTCGTTGTCAGCGACGACCCGACGACCCGTACCAAACAGTAACGGGAAGCTAGCCACAGCGATCGTGCGCGGCACTGCAGTCACCCTCACCGCCTCACGCACCTGGTAGCAGGCGCCGCAGCCGGCCCCGTCGCGGAAGAACTCGGCGCCCGCGGCGGCGGCGTGTCCTCCGTTGAGGTCCATAGCCATGGCAGCCCCGTACCCACAGTCGTCGAGGTCGGCGGAGGCGGGAGGGAGGAGAGAGGCGGTGGAGTGACGAGGGCACCAGTCGCAGTAGTAGTTGTTGTTCTTGGAAGACGGAGAGCAGGACGCGGGAAGCAGGAACTGGCTGATGGTGAAGAGAAGAAGCAGCAGCAGCGCCATGGCGGCGCAGCAGCTCGTCGACTGCTGGATGTGTAGCTAGATGGATAAGACGGACGGCTAGCGGAGGAGCAGCAAGGCGGGCTGCTTAGTTATGGCAGCCGGCATAGGCATACTCAGCAGGAACGTGGGGGCATCAACTACTCCAGTCGATCGACATGCCCGCCTGCCATCAAAATACGAGGAAGAAAGGAAGAAATCAGAATATCCCGGGCGCGTGAGTGGAGTGGCCGAGTGGGTCCAAGGCTCACGGGTGGACGGAATGGATGATGGGGACATGGGGTTGAAGCAAAGTGCCTGTCGCCATGCCATCTTTCCAAGTTTTCGGCTCTCAATGCAGGTGCAGTGTATGCCCGGGCCGACGCATGCATGCTCCGCACTTTCTTCTCCTCCTCCACACCTTTTTGTTTGCCTACTAATTAAGGTTTCAGGCACTGACGATCGATCGGAGCAGTAGACCGCAAATTGAAACGGCTCTATACATTTTTTTTCGAAAACTTGGCAGGAGCGCTGCCTTTCATTTAAGAGGAGAATAGAAGTTTTGTCTAAATATTACATAGTTGTTACATGATGAAAGATTAGTCTCAGACTCACAAAGTAAAACATAAAACAAGATAACATTAAGGTGGAAGCAGGTCTTCTCGTATAAGCGGAGTGCCACACGCTCATCATCGAAGCGAGATATTATGTTGTATGAGTTCAAACACTTGATCCGAACGCATTGCTTGAAACGGCTCTATATAAAAATTGCCCAACTACGGCTAGGACCCGCAGAAATCTCCATCTGCCGTTGTGCGATAATCCACTAATCAGCACGAGACGTGCCTGCCATGAACACGATGCATATGTAATTATCTATAGTCTTGCTTCTTCGTTACTGCCTCCGTTCCGAACTATAGGTCATTTTGATTTTTTAGATGCATAGATATTATTATACATCTAGATATAAGGTATATCTAACTTCATAGCAAACTCTATAAATTTTAAAAATCTAAAACGACATATAATTGGGACAGAGGGGAGTAGTTAATTATGGAGTATGTTCTAATAATTACTTATATTAATTAATCAAACACGCACCAGCTGATGACGAGTATAAAATAATGCTTCCAAATTAAAGACCGCCTCTCCACACGGTTACTTCGATATCGATCACTGGAATGATTTGATCTGGTCCAAATTAAATAACCAATCAACATGCCAAATTGATTCTCTCTATTTTCATAGCTGCTATCTTTGCTTAGAAGATGTCTGCTTACAGTATTTTTGTATACTGCAAGTGCACGGAGCTGTGGATCAAGTTTACGGATAAATCTCAGCAGCCATTCCATATTTTCATTTGATTTCGATCGTTTCGTTTCTGTGATGATCAATCACTAGAGAAGACCGGACTGCACGCTTAATCTCTGCTACGTGCTCCTCTGATGCCCTGCAGTTCACGTTCTCTGCTCAACACGACGTGCCTTCCATGTACTAATTACACTACTAGTTGCCTGCCATGTGCTAATTATAAAAATCAATCAATCAAACACCAGCAGACGATGAATACAAATAATGCTGCGACCATCTCTCCACACGGCTGCGTCGACAACTATCATACAAACTGTCCACCGGTTTTCCCTCTCTCGATATCACTGGAATGATGATTTGGTTTGATCCAAATTTAAATAACCAACGAAAACCTGCCAAATTGACCCTCGATCTTTTACTATCTAGCTAGAGATATACACTTGCTTACTGCAAGCGTACGTGGTTGCGGATCAAGTTTACGAATAAATCTCATCGGCCATTTCATATTTTCATTTGATTCGGTTTCGTTTCTCAATCATACACTGGACAGAGTGGTGGCGACGAATTAATTAGGTCCATGAGGTTAGCACACTGCAGCAGCAGCAGCACGTGAGATCCAAGCTATATGGGCCGCTTCTGTCCCAGCATACATTGGACCCGTTGCAATAAGCCCATAGTGTTAACAAAGCCCATAGAGCTAAATTCTTTTTTTTTTTTGAAAACGGAACCCGTAGTCCATAGAGCTAACTGTACCCCCCACGATTTCTTCCCTTTTCACACACACCCAAGTAGTGATTGTCATGGCCACTGCTTATTAGGTGCCTAACATCTTTTGAAGCATATTGTTCGTAGCCATAACGCCTTTTAAACAATACTCCAAGGTTAGCTTTGGTCGTCTCAGTATTACGCCATATGATAGATGATTAGATGGAACGTGTATGGTGAGTATCGATCACTCTCGATCTCGATCATGTAGGTGTTGGGCCTGTTGTGAACATCATGCTCTGCCCCGGCACTGCATTCTTGGATTCTGACGGATGAATAATATAAACCGGCCGGCCGACAGATCCAGTTATCTGCATACGCACGCGAATAGAAGCATAGGGAAATGGACTGGAGTTTTCCTTGCCGCCGACCTATATATGCCAAAGTAGTATGGTCATATATTGCTCTCAGCAAACAGTAACTACACGCAGCTACTATGCATTTAACATGTTTATCACATGCAGCAGCTAGCTCACCAACAAATAAAGAGCAACCGATCGATCGGGCACTCGTACAGCCACTGCATCAACAATTTTGCTAGCTAATAAGCTCTGCAAGTTGGCCATGGGCGATGATCTTGTGCTCTGCCTGCTTGTGGTATCGATGCAAGTGCTGGTTCCCGTCGTCGTCGCCAGCCGACGGCCGCCGGCGATCTACGTGTTCGGGGACTCGACGCTGGACGTGGGCAACAACAACTACCTGCCGGGGAAGGACGTCGCCAGGGCCAACCGGTCTCCCTACGGCGTCGACTTCCCCGGAGTTCCCACCGGAAGGTTCAGCAACGGCTATAACACAGCTGACTACGTTGGTGCGTACGTACACCTATTTCTTGTACGTATTTGGCAATAGATTTCGACGAACTCAACAAGATCGATCTGCGAATGCTGCAGCAAGGAGCATGGGTTTTGTGAGTAGCCCTCCGCCTTACCTGTCGCTGGCAAAGAGCTCCAGCCTTCTTGTCCTGACCGCTCTCACCGCTGGCGTCAGCTACGCTTCCGGAGACGCTGGCATCCTCGACTCCACTGTAAGTATAATCATAGTGCACTCCGATCCATGGTCTCGTGCAAGCTACTTCTCTTAATTAGCACTAACAACTCCTACTGTACTAATCAATAATGCCATGCAGAACCCCGGCAAAACCATCTCGTTGTCGAGGCAGGTGCACTACTTCAATGCTACCAAGTCCAAGATGGCCTCCACGCTGGGCTCCCGCGCGGTGAACGCCATGCTCTCCAGGTCCATCTTCCTCGTCGGCGTCGGCAGCAACGACCTCTTCGTGTTCGCGGCCGCGCAGCAGAACAGGTCGGCCGCGGAGCGGCAGAGCGACGACGTCGCCGCGTTCTACGCCAGCGTCGTCTCCAGCTACTCGGCCACCATTCAGGAGCTCTACAAGCTGGGCGCCAGGAGGTTCGCCGTCATCAACGTGGGTCTCGTGGGCTGCGTGCCGCGGGTGCGCGCGCTCGACGCGGCGGGCGCGTGCGCCGGCGGCATGAACCAGCTTGCCGCCGGCTTCGACGCCGCGCTCGAGTCGCTGCTGGCCGGGCTCGCCCCCAGGCTGCCGGGGATGGTCTACTCCCTCGCCGACTCCTTCGGCCTCACGAAGGATACCTTCGCCGACCCCGCGGCGTCGGGGTACACGAACGTCGCCGGCGCGTGCTGCGGCGGCGGGCGGATGGGCGCGGAGGCGGACTGCCTGCCCGGCTCCACGCTCTGCACCGACCGCAGCCACTACCTCTTCTGGGACTGGGTCCACCCTTCCCAGCGAGCTGCCATGCTCACCGCCAAGGCCTTCTACGACGGCCCAGCCCGGTTCACCTCGCCCATCAGCTTCAAGCAGCTAGCCCACAAAATATGATTGATTATTCTACGTCGTCCTTGCTTCTTGGGAAGAAGTCTGATCCTGTCATGAATTTGCCCGTGCTTTGTTTGTTTTTGTAGTACTTATGGTTTGGTCTAATTTTCCATATGAGTACTGTAATGAAGTAAGGAAGACATAGTAAGGACGGCGGTGGCAACTTACATTTTGCCATTTCCGGATTTGCTCAATAAAGCCTCTGTTGGGCTTGTCCCCCTGGGTTTGCATTTTCCCTGCTGCTCCTCCGTTCCAAATTATATAGGTTGTTTTGGTATTTCTAAATTCATTACTTTTATTATTTATCTATAGATGCATAGAAAAATTATAAATCTATAAATATTAAAATGATCTACAATTTGAAACGGTGAGAGTAAGTTGATGCTGAAGCTCGGCCACTGTTCCCTCCATGCTTTTGCTTCTGAACCGGCCCAAAATCAACGGTTTTGTGGGTACTTGAAAAAGCAATATACTCCAATAAAGTCATGAACCGGCCCACAAATCAACGGTTTTAGCTCATATAAATGAAAATTTTCTTTATTGTAGTTTATTCTAAAAATGACTAATTACACACCTCTATTTCATCTTATTATCTCTATGTACCACAATTTATCTCGCTCATATTTGCAAATGACTAAAATATGAACAAATTATATTTTTTTCATAATTTATTTAGCTCATATTTGTAAATGACTAAACTATGAAATTATTCCTCTAACCTCGTACCAATTTCTTTGACTAATACGAAACATAGCATCAAAAAAATTGTAGCTTATTCTAAAAATCACAAATATGAGCTCTAAATAACACATGCATATAAATGAAAAATTTCTCCATTGTACCTTATTCTAAAAATCACAAATTACTCTAGCTTTAAAGCATAAAACTTAGTATACTAATCGTGTATCAAGGGAGGATGAAGTTTCTAACCTTTAGAACATTTGAATGAGTGAAATCCTCACGAAATGGTCAAAAATCCGGCAGCACCTCCCCTATTTCGCCATGAATGGATGAAGCTCGAGCTGGAGGAAATGGCTCGGGTAGGAGGAAGAAGATTCCTGATTTATAGAAGGGAAGTTAGTACCGGTTGGGGCCTCCAACTGGTACTAAATGTCAGCCATTAGTACCGGGTGGAGCTAATGTGCCTGAGGGCCTTTAGTACCCAGTGGAGGCTCCACCCGGTACTAATGGGTGACCTTTAGTACCGATCGGAGCCTCCAACCGGTACTAAAGAGGGTCACGGGGGGCTCCTAGGGAATTAACCGTTAGATCTGGTACTCATGCTCACATTAGTACCGGGTCAAAAAATAACCGGTACTAATGGGTAGGATCAATGCTCAAGAATCTCAATTTCAACTCTAGTACTGTACTTGCTGCTACATATAATATATCTATATATTGGGTAAAGTAGTTGACATAAACTTGAGAATCTTCTCCGGAAACAAATAATGCCCGGGATCGATATGATGGTGACCTAACAAGATCCGAATTTTTGTTGGTCAACCATGAGTTCGTTTGGGATGCATGGATAGAAATAGTTGAATTGAAATGGAGATTTGAGATAGAAGGCACGCTCACACGGCAACCGATTTCGTTATGTGTGGCTATATAGTGGGTACAGTCGTACATTTGAACTGAAAGTTGAGATAGCACAACCAGTTGACACCACACGTATTCATATGCAGTACAGCGTAGCCATATTTTCCTCATTTTCATTAATTTTCTTTGCGATCACTAAGAACTTTCTAAAACTATGTACTATATATTATTAGGTATGGGGCAATCCCAATATTATATTATGTATATGAGGCAGAATTTCTTATTTTGAGATCCGTTGATGTGACCTAAAGAAAGAGAAGCTTATAATAAGTCTTGGGCCTATAAATACAGTAGGTACTAACTCATCTCATCTACCAGGCACCAGCAGAGATATATGATCATGGGCTCTAATACGTTGATGGCCATGGAGGGTTTTGTGGTGTGCCTTGTGATATCCATGGAAGTTCTCGGTGCTGCTGCTGCCGCCGTCCTCCAGCCGCCGCCGCCAATGTATGTGTTCGGGGACTCGTACCTCGACGTCGGGAACAACAACTACCTGTCGGGGCCGAATGTCCCTAGGGCCAACAGGCCCTACTACGGCATCGACTTCCCGGGCTTTCCCACCGGAAGGTTCAGCAATGGGTACAACACCGCTGACTACATCGGTAGGTTTGGTATTATATACTGTACGTATGTATATGCTCCATCTTCTAACTACTCCCCTCCATAAGTCGTTTTAGCTTTTTTAATTCATAGAGTTTGCTATGTACTTAAATATACCATATGTCTAGATACATAATAATATCCGTGTATCTAGATAGTTAAAACGACATAATTTGGAACAGAGCAACATGTGTAGATATTGTAATAATGTGTATGCATGTGGAACAATAATGTTTAGTTTGATTGGTCTCTCCATGTGGTTACGCCGCAGCGAAGAAGATAGGACTCGCCGCCGGTAGCCCTCCGCCTTATCTGTCGGTGGCATGGAGCTCCAGCCTTGTGGTCTCCACCGCCCTCACCATTGGTATGAGCTACGCTTCCGGCGGAGCTGGCATCCTCGACTCCACTGTAAGTGCACTCCACGCATCTCCGATCCTATAATTAACTATACAGGTTGATCAATGCAACAAATTTTGTAACAATTAATCTGATGACAACATGCAGAACGCGGGCGACAACATCCCGTTGTCGAAGCAGGTGCAGTACTTCAACGCCACCAGGTCGAAGATGGTCGCCGCTGTGGGCTCCGGCGCGGTGGACACCCTGCTCTCCAGGTCCGTCGTCCTCATCGGCGCTGGCGGCAACGACCTGTCCGTGTTCGCCAACGCGCAGCAACAGAGCGACGTCGCCGCGTTCTACGGCAGCCTCATGTCCAACTACTCGGCCGCCATCACGGTAGACCGCAGCCTGATCTAACAATGTTGCAGGGTCACCGATCAAAAATCACATTATTGCAGGATCTGTACACGCTGGGCGCGCGCAAGTTTGCCATCACCAACGTCGCGCTAGCCGGGTGCCTGCCGGCTGCACGGGTCCTCGACGCGGCGGGCTCGTGCTCAGACTACCGGAACTATCTCGCCGACCGCTTCGACGACGCCCTCCGGTCCCTGCTCGCCGACCTTGCCGCCAGGCTACCGGGCTTCCTCTACTCTCTCGCCGACTCCTTCGCCCTCATGGTGGACACCTTCTACGACCCACAGGCGTCGTCGGGGTTCACGGACGTCGCCAGCGCGTGCTGCGGCGGCGGGCGGCTGGGCGCGGAGGCGGAATGCTCGCTCAACTCCACCATCTGCGCCAACCGCGACCAGCACTACTTCTGGGACAACGTGCACATTACCCAGCAGGCTGCCAAGCAAAGAGCTCAGGCCTTCTACGACGGCCCGGCCAAGTACACCACGCCCATCAACTTCAAGCAGCTCGTCCAGAAGACCGCTGCATGATGGAGCTGATGATTCTTGCTTCAGGGACCTAGTGCTTCTACCTACGTATAAATAAACCGGCAACAAATGCATGGCCGCTACCGCTACATATCTATGTCGGTGGTTCTTATTTTGAACTGCAACGATTGAAAAATCATCAACCGTTTGATTTCATTTCTGATGAATTGAAGACCGAGAGGAGTGGCATTCAGTACATTTGCATTCTCGGTAACTACCCTTTAAATTCTGCGGCGATGTTGTACCAGTACTGCTTGGTGTCACCAACAAGTAATTGGGATATAGTGTAACTCTCTATTCTCATGAATTCACTCCGAGTACATACGAGTACCGAATCTCTCTCAATCTCACAGGACCGCCCTTGTGCGGACAAGATCCGCAGATCGCGCCGCCGCCTTCTCCGGACGCAGCCGGCACCCATCATCTTCTACATTCCTACCTTCCTTCTCCCGTGTATCTCCACCCTTGAATCCTTAATAAAGCATTAGTGTAATAGAAAGTGGGCCGACATCATTTGTGTTAGGTTTTAGTCCCACGTTGAAAATTGATAATAAGGAAGCACAACGTATAAGATGGGGAACATAACTTAAGGCTAATCTTTTGGGTTGAATTGTATCCGAGGCTTAGCCTGGTGGGGGCACCAGCTCGTGGCTATAGTGGGTCAGGCTGGATTCCGCTACACACTCTAATAATTTAGGTAGCCAGGGGCTGAAGTAGCGAGAGTTGGACCTTCGAGCTCAGATAGGCTGCAGGTTCAGTATTGTTAGACTATTATAATTATAGTATGTATAATTATAGTAGTCAGCCCTTGATTTTAGACATGTACGCCTGTGTGGTTGGCTTAGAGCCACCCCGGCCTCCATATCTATACACACATTGCTATGGAATAGATTGATTTATTCCCACAATTACACTTTCAAGTATGTCAACAACATAACATGTTCAGCAAAATATGCACATGCTTATATTGATTTTTAAAAAAATGGAATGGAGCCGGGACTAAAATATAGCGAAGTACTTGCTCAACTACTAGTGCATTTTGACTTCAACAAAAATGAACGGGGGCAATGCATGATGCGTATAAAAGTGGCTAACAAATGGGCTATTTATAAATAAAGTAAGCAAAGACATGCCACTACAAAGAATCTCAATTTCAACTCGAGTACTGTACCCACTGCTACACACATATATTTATATATTGGGTAAAGTAGTTGACATAAAATTGAAAAATTTCTTGGGAAACCACGCCCATGCCCAGGATCTCTACGATGGTGACCTAAGCAAGAACCGAATTTTTGTTAGTTAACCATGAGTTCGTTTGGGGTGAATAGTTGAATTGAAAACGAGATTTGAGATAGAAGGCACGCCGACACACCAACCAATTTCGTTATGTGTGGGTATATAGTGCTTGAACTGAAATTGAGGTAGCACAACCAGTTGCTGGACACCAACACGCATTCATGCAGTACAACCCAGCCATAGTTTCCACATTTCATTAATTAATTTCCGTTGCGAGCATCAGTCAGAACTTTATAAAACTATATACTAGGTATGAAGCAATCTCAAATATATCATGCAAAATTTCTTGTTTTGAGATCCGGAATAGTTCAGTTGATGTGACCTAGAGAAAGAGAAGCTTATTAGTTTTGGGCCTATAAGTAGGTGCTGCTTCATCTCATCTAGCAGGTACCTGCAGAGGTATATGATCATGGGCTACAAGTTGGCCATGGAGGGTTTTGTGCTGTTCCTTGTGATATCCATGGAAGTTCTCGGCGCCGCTGCCGGTGTCCTCCTGCCGCCGCCGATGTACGTGTTCGGGGATTCGTACCTGGAATATAATATGTTTTTAAACTAATTCATAGTTCATATCCATATTTATGGACATGTGTATATATATGGAATAATGATGTTTAGTTTGATTGGTGTGGTTACGCCGCGCAGCAAAGAAGATAGGACTCGCCGGTAGCCCTCCGCCTTATCTGGCGCTGGCATGGAGCTCCAGCCTTGTGGTCTCCACCGCACTCACCATTGGTGGTGTGAGCTACGCTTCCGGCGGAGCTGGCATCCTCGACTCCACTGTAAGTGCACTCCATGCATCTCCGATCCTATACAGGTTGATCAATGCAACAAACTTCCAACAATTAACAAAGCAAGCATGCACGCATGATCCGATGACGTACGCAGAACGCGGGCAACAACATCCCGTTGTCGAAGCGGGTGCAGTACTTCAACGCCACCAGGTCGAAGATGATCGCCGCGGTGGGCTCCGGTGCGGTGAACACTCTGCTCTCCAGGTCCGTCGTGCTCATCGGCGCTGACGGCAACGACCAGCTGGGCGCGTTCTACAGGTCACCTCCGGAGCAGCAGAGCGACGTCGCCACGTTCTACGGCAGCCTCATGTCCAACTACTCGGCCGCCATCACGGTACTGAATACACTGCAGGAACAATAATCTTGCAGAATTATTGCCTTTGATTACAGAATAATTTGGCTAGCTAGCTGCACGGATCAAATAAATCATGTTGCAGGATCTGTACACGCCATCACCAACTTGGGGCTAGTCGGGTGCCTGCCGGTTAACGGGGTGCTCGACACGGCGGGCGCGTGCTCAGACTTGCGGAACCAGCTCGGCGCCGGCTTCAACGACGCCGTCCGGAACATGCTCGCCGACCTCGCCGTCAGGCTGCCGGGATTCCGCTACTCCCTGGGCGATGCCTCGGGCCTCATGGTGGACACCTTCGCCGACCCACCGGCGTCAGGGTTCACGGACGTCGCTGGCGAGTGCTGCGGCGGCGATCAGCGGGTGGACTGCTCGCCCAACTCCACCGTCTGCGCCAACCGCGACCACTACTACTTCTGGGACGCGGTGCACATTTCCCAGGAGGCCGCCAAGCAATGGGCTGAGGCCTTCTACGACGGCCCGGCCAAGTACACCACGCCCATCAACTTCAAGCAGCTGGTCTGGTCCACATGACCTTACTGATTCTTCTTGCTTCTGGGACCTAGTGTTTGTTCCTCCTATTGATTCTACCTACGTAAAAATATAATAAAGCACGAACAAATGCATGGATGCTAAAAATAAATCAACAAATGATTGAAATGCAGCAACCGTTTGATTTCATTATTTCCGATGAAGACAGAGAGGAGTGTCATTGAGTACATTTAATTATTATTAGGACAGAGTGTTAGAATCTGATATCCCTCGTTACGCGCAACAGCTCCCGGATCTAGAAAGGATATTGCGAATACGACATGAGCTTGTATCGTATCAAAAACAACGTAGATGAATCTCGTAGAAAATCCTAAATGATGGCGTTGAAGCAACCGCGACAAGAGAATAGAATTTTGACGAAGACGACCGCAGATCCTTTAAGCACAACTTCCAAAAGAGTTAGTTCCAATGTGAATATTTATGTACACAGTTACCACTCGATTCTCCTTATAATTATGATTGATCAAATCAATGTTATTGTGTTTGATTCGCTGAGGAAACCAAAGGAGGAGTACCAAGACATTCAAGTTTGTTTCCTAAATTTTCACCTAACACTGTATCATATTTATTATTTTAATTCGCAGCGCATGGAAATAATTCCGCAAGTATTACCGTGATGATTTCAAAGAAAAACTTACATTCAGTACAACTTTTTTGGTATGCATGAAGTTTGCACATTTTGTATATTCTATAACACGAATATTTCATAACGTATTTTTTTCCACTAAAGTGCTTGAGATAGGAACAAGGGAATAATTTATGTGGATACTACGTCTGTGAGCACATACACCATTTCGTGAGGGACAAGGTGCTATCGGACCATATAACTGTATGCAAAATAAACCTATTAATTATTAATCATTTTCTAGCTCCTTTTATTTAATTGTTGGTGTAACATTCACATATTTCTAAATTACAGATGTGGCAAATTCGGGAAGAACTCTTGGAGAAGGAAAGGCTTTGGCAATCCAAGAAGCACTCATAGAATTTCTGGTGGACGAGGTGATAAATCCTAACGGAGAATTTTATTACGATGTACATTCGGTAGCCAAACCGAGCAACACCATGACGGGAGGATCCTAAAAATTATGAGGATAAATTATTGAATATATAGTAATTGTATTAATACTAGTTTGATGTGTATAATATAATAAGAATTGTATATATAGTAGTTAAAATTAATATTATGCATATACTATAATGAAATATATATACGACATGCATACAATACAAGCATATACGTGTAAGTAGTATACGCTAAGGATGTATATATATAGGTGTATATATATATAAGTGAAGCAACAATTAACATTAATATGGAAAAGAATTCAGGGTAAAAAGAAAAAAAAGTCTTTAGTTCCGGTTGGTAATATAGAGGCCACGTGCATGCGCCTGCATGGCGGCCCTTTAGTTCCGGTTGGAATACCAACAGGGACTAAAGAAGGGGACCTTTAGTTCCGAAAGATTAGTCCTAGTTGGATATTCGAGAGATATGACTCTCTCCAACTAGGACTAATGCTCACTTTTCCACCAGTGATTTTCAAGGGCGGTTGGGTTTGGTCGACTAGCCTTGGAAATAGATTTGTAGGGCCGGTCCAGATGCCTAGACCCACCAGGTTATTTTCAAGGCCAGTTCTAAAATGCCACCCAAAAAAACCAGGCATCTATAAACATTATTTCTGGCATAGTTAAATATACCAGATATATGAATACCACTATAAAATGGGCACAATTTATTATGTGACCTGAACCCTTTACTCTAAAAATGAGCCCACAACCTGATCCAGTTCATCTTATCGGCATTGGTATCATGTAATCACGTTGCTATCATGCTTTATTTATTATATGAAAAACTGAAAAGGCACAATTATTTTAAAACAATATTTAGAAAGCCCGCATGCACCTAGTACCTTGTTCGCGTGTCATCATACATTTTCATTAGCTACTAGCTGATCAAAAATAAAGTGATCGAGGTTACAGGAGGAATGTGATGATGTACATTACATATAAAGTAAGGAAATGGAAACGATCAATGCCACGGCCGTCAGCTCTCTGATGCAGTTTGATCATCCAATAATTCCTATTTGTCCTTGCGTGATTGCTTTGCGATCCATCAAATACATGTGTAATTAATTAACTAAAAAGACCCTACCGTATTTATTTTGCAGGTACGCTTATAGTATTAATAATTTATTAAAATAGCACGGAGTCATGGAAACCGAAGTATTCTAAGCGTCCTGGATTGAAAGAATGTACGTGATGTGATGTGCATGTAGATAAAGTATGCAGAACTCAATGCGCTGCATGATACAAAGTACTACTAGCAGCTGATGAATTGAACACGATCGAGATAGCAGCCACGCGAACGACGACCGAATGAACCTGAAACGACTAGTAGTTCGTTTTTTCAGGACAGACTAGTAGTTCTTTATGCATGCGTACAAGCAATGCATTATTCTATCTGCACTTCCCGTGCATGGATGGCATTATGATGACTACTTTCTATGCACCAGGAGCGGCAGGCCGGAGACGGCAACGCGTATCGAGCTCTGAGTGGCGGGGGTTCTTGACAAAAGTAGCGGCCGGCGGTTTTCTGCAAAGTTATCGTGAATTTCGAATTTTCTCTTCTTAATATTGAAATATTTTGGAATTCAGAGTGTCTCGGAAGAAAAATGAACACGTCTACTATAGACCGGGGGCCTCCCTGAGTCCGCAGTAGATTTGCGAAGAACTAGAGGACTTTTTTGCAAAATTCCACGTGCTTGCCCACCTGCTTGTGGGTGGCTGGATCGGCGCCATCGGACGGCCGCCAATAAGGAACGACGTGGCCTGGCCCGGAGGTCGCTGCGGAACTTCGGGTCTTCCGCATTCTATAGTCGTCAACTATTAGGTATGGCCCAATTAATATATGCTATCCTTGCTTTGGTCCAGTTGATCGAAACCCTACGTGTGGCCGCATGTGTGCTTATATGCATGCCGTCTACTTGCCATCAGTTCACAAGATAAAGTCATCGTGCTCCAAGCTGTACCTGTTCGATCATCAACTCGATCATGCAGGGTCTTGTGGTGTGCCTTGCGCTATCCGTGCAAGTGCTAGTTGCCGAGGCCGCCGGCCTCCGCCGCGGGCCGCCGGCGATGTACGTGCTCGGGGACTCGATCCTGGATGTCGGCAACAACAACTACCTGCCGGGGGCGGACGTTTTCAGAGCCAACAGGCCCTACTACGGCATCGACTTCCCCGGCAGGATTCCTACCGGGAGGTTCAGCAATGGCTTCAACACCGCTGACTACATCGGTGGGTATCGTATACATACACCGTCATGTCTGCATTTGATTTTTGGTTCATGCATGCATGCGTGTACTGATTGTCCGTCGTCGTATGTGCATGCAGCAAAGAGCATGGGGTTGGTGCGTAGCCCTCCTCCTTACCTCTCGCTGGCACCCAACAACTTGAGCCTTGTTCTGGCCGCTCTCACCACTGGTGTCAGCTATGCTTCCGCAGGTGCTGGCATCCTCGACTCCACGGTAAGTCTTTATCCATCTTGTAAATATGATGGACGGATCATTCCAACCACTAACGCATGTGCATGCAGAATTCGGGCAAGTGCATCCCGTTATCCAGGCAGCTGGAGTACTTCAACGCCACCAGGGCTAAGATGCTCGCCGCGGCGGGCTCCCCGGCGGTGACCGCCCTGCTCTCCAAGTCCATCTTCCTCGTCACCTTCGGCAGCAACGACCTGTTCGTGTTCGCGGCCGCGGAGCAGGCAAGCAACAGGTCGGAGGCCGAACAGCAGAGCGACGCCGCCACGCTCTTCGCCGACCTATTCTCAAAATACTCGGCCGCCATCACGGTACCAACCTCCAGAAGAAGTACACACAAGTATACCGGCCAGTCACGCTCGCTCACGCGCCACTAATTAAAGGGAATTGCTACTGCACGCATGGGTGCAGGAGCTGTACGCGATGGGCGCCAGGAAATTTGCCATCATCAACTTGGGAGTACTCGGGTGCGTGCCGGCGGTGCGGGTGCTCGACGCGGCGGAATCGTGCTCCGCCGGCCTAAACCAGCTCGCCGCAGGCTTCGACGACGCGCTCCGGTCACTGCTCGCCGGCCTCGCCCCCAGGCTGCCGGGCATGGTCTACTCCCTCGCCGACTCCTTCGGCCTCACGCAGGACACCTTCGCGGACCCGGAGGCGTCGGGGTACACCGACATCGCCGGCGCGTGCTGCGGCAGCGGGCGGCTGCTAGCCGAGGCGGACTGCATGCCCAACTCTACGCTCTGCGCCGCCGACCGCGACCAGCACGTCTTCTGGGACCGCTACCACCCTTCCCAGCGGGCGTCCCTTCTCACGGCCCAGGCATTCTACGACGGGCCGCCCAAGTACACTGAGCCCATAAATTTCATGCAGCTGGCCCAGTCCACCTAATGGACTAGATTGTGCTCACATATACACATACATATATGTAATAATAATAATCCTGTCTGAGAAAAACATATAAATGTAATCGAGAATAAAATTTACTGCTCCCTCCGCTCAACTTTGTATGACATTTCAGACAGGAAAATGAAGCTGCAAGCAGATCAAATTTGCTGTCTGAAACTTCATATAAAGCTGATTGGAGGTGGTACTAATAAGTCAACCAAGGTCCAAGACTAGCTAGCTACAGGAATAAATAAATGAGTAATTGTATTTTACATATAAAAGTATATAAACACACTGTAAGGTTAACTTGGTCCACGCATGGAATCACTAAGATGTACTGTTTACTTCAATTTCCCACCTGTTGTTGTTCTTTATTTATTCAGGAATAATGCAAACGACGTGATTTTCAACTTGCTTGATGGTGTCTTTACATGTACATATTTATAGGAGAACTTCGAAACGTTGCAAGAAATGTTTCTGTTTCCAAGACATTTTTTCCTCAATTGGATGAAGCAGCAAGCTACCTGGACAAATTATTCCACAATATATGCAATTTTACCTGAGTGGTCAAAAGCTTTAGTGCCTTTTATTATTGTTTCTCGAGCGTACAGTAGGACAATTTTTCTAGTATCATTTGCATGTTTTCCAACAGCTTTTTCAATCACCAAAAATTATAATTTCCAACATACTCGTTCCCCGTAGTTTGTTAGCTAATTATTATTCAGATTTATACTAAAAAATGTTGGTCAGACGATCGGAAAAAAAAACTGTTGGGGAATGTTAGATGTATTGTAGTGATTCTGCATGTTCATCAGAACTCTCTTGCCTTAAAACAACACTTACGACACACATTTTTTTTCACGGCATATATATGCGACCAAATAAACATTCAATCACTTGAGTTAGTTGTATAGAAATCACTCCATAAATTCTCTCGTTTATCATTCAAAAGAAGAGGACGAGACTGATCTTTAGGCTACAATAAAAGCATATATGTGAATGCCATTATAAAATGGGCACAATTATTACGTAACATGAACCCTTTTCTCCAAAAATTAGCCCATGATAACCTGATCCAGTTCATCTTATCTGCATTGCTATCATGTAATCACGTTGCTATCATGCTCTATTTATTCTATGAAAAAAAACTGAAAAGGCACAGTTATTTTTTTTAAAAAAAAAGGATATCTAGAAAGCCCGCATGCACCTACTACCTTGTCCGTGTGTCATGACACATTGTCATTAGCTACTAGGTGATCACAAATAAAGTGAGGTTACATGAGGAATCTGATGGTGTACACATATAAAGTAAGGAAAAGCTACCGCTGGAAAGTGGCTAGGATATATTGTAGTTGACAAGGAGACAGCAGGCCCGTTAACGGATGATCCATCATCGATGCTGACCAAACAAGCTGGCCGGTCTCATGGCAGAACACAACACAACACAACACACGCGGCATGCCCACCTACCGTTTCATTTCGCGTATTTGACTAGGGTAAAGTAAAGGCAACAACGTGCACATTCCCATTCACTTTTGGAACATCAGAACGTTCCTAGCATCATCTTAGCTTGAAGCCTTTTGAGTGTTGAGTAGTCCTGGTTTTATACCCTCCTCGGACCAGGTTCTATACACTGTGACTGGAACTAATGACCCTCCTTTCATCTCAAAATTTTTATCCTGAATGGATTTTTGAGATCTTTAAGGTCTACCGACCAGAACTAATGCCGCGTTTTTCACCGGTAACTATGACCCCACTCCTGTATATGCGCTAGAGAAACATAGAACCAGAGGAGTAAGCTATGCTTCGGCAGGAGCTGGGATCCTGGATTCCACTGAAAGTGATCATCAACTCTATCGCACGACCTCATGATTTCTGGAATTAAACTTTGCACAATTAAGCGTCTGAAAATTAAATTATCCAAGTCTCAATTTTGAGTAAAAGATCGGGTATTAGCAGTCCAGGACGTGAAATTACTCCTGCACCGTCGTTTTTACATATTTTTAATCATCCTTAATTTTTACTCCACGTGAGCCATGTGCTGAATTGCTGTCTACTGTCGGTGAATATCTACTTGAGTTGACCTCGTGGAGACAGTTGAGATAACTGCGCTCCAAAACCTAGAAATCGGATCGGAGTTCAAATTTCAAACTTTTCAACGCAGCCGGAAAAAAAAATTTAAAAAAGAGAGAGAGGAAACTGTGTACAGCGAATTAGTTAAAGTTAATGATTAGTTAAAAATTAAAAAGCACTATACTATACAAGTATACAGTATATGTAATGCATTCAAGTGCCTCGATCATCTCCAACTACTCGGCCGCCATCACGGTGCGTAGCTAATTGTAACCATTCTTTTATCTGGCGCATCTTTCTTGTGCTTCTTCCATGCACGCCGAAAGAGTAAAGGCTGAGCGAGCTTTGTTTGTGAGCTACGCCAGCAAGTTGGAAACTAACATATATCCAAGAGATGTGGTTGCAGGATCCGATCCTGGGCGCGAGGAAGTTTGGCATCATCAACTTGGGTCCGGTCGATCGGGTGTCCAGTTTTAACAAAGGTTATGGCCGGGTTTGAGCGATAAATAATTGAACTTCATATTAATAAGTATATTGGCCCTGCAACTTCATATACCACTAAATCGATTGAATCATCTGTCGTAAATATCAAGCTCGAGAAGAGTAAGACTCTTCCAAGCAAAGCATACAACTAAAAGACACAAAGACAGCATGTATATGCATCTCTTCTTGTAGAATGCGCACAAAAATTAGTACATAAAACTTTATATATATATATATATATATATATATATATATTTAGCGTGATCCATTTGATCTTCGCATCGCTTTCATGTAATTAAACATATACGCATGCTTATACCAGTTTCATTTTAAAAGCCACACATTACTAGCTTTGCTTATTTATTTAAATTATAAAGTGAGGTTACAACAAGCAAGAATGTGACATATATATATATATATATATATATATATATATATATATATATATATATAGATACATAGACTAATAAGGAAAATATACCGCTGAAAAGGAGGATAGATAACATTATATACGGTTGACAAAGAGAGCAGACACGCTAACAGACCGATCTATGTTGACCAAAGAAAATTTCTATTCTCGGCATCGCTCATCACATGCATGTCCACTACTAGAGCAGCCATTTCATTATTGACAGGTTAAACAAATGTATAGATTAAATATGTTATGATTAAGACCCGGACTTGGTCGATGAGTTAGTTAAAACCTTTGAGAGAGTGTCTATATAAAGAGCTACACATCAACTCTAATCACAAGCACTTTAGCTAAGATCATAGCATCACAAGCAATCATAGCACTTTAGAGAAGATCGTCGATCGACCATCATGGCGTACGAGGTGGCCATGAAGGCTCTTGTTCTCAGCCTTGTGCTCGGCGCCGTCGCCGGCATCCGGCCAAGCAAGCTGGTGCGCCGCCAGGTGCCGGCGATCTACGTGTTTGGGGACTCCACGCTAGACGTCGGCAACAACAACTACCTACCGGGGAAAGACGTCCCCAGAGCTGACAAGCCCTACTACGGCATCGACTTGCCGGGATCCGGCAAGCCCACTGGAAGGTTCAGCAATGGTTACAACACCGCCGACTTCGTCGGTATGCATCATATTGTTTTCCATATATAAAAGATATTTTTGAAAGGGATCCATATATGAAAAATGTTTGTCAAGATTATATTGTTGTGTATGTTCTTGTACAACTTAATTAGTGGTTCTTATATGTTACTATATGCATACGCAGCAAAGAAACTAGGATTCGACAAGAGCCCTATGGCATATTTTGTTCTAAAAGCGCGCAAGAAGCTGATCCCCAGCGCAATCAATAGAGGAGTAAGCTATGCATCAGCAGGAGCTGGGATTCTGGACTCCACTGTAAGTCACCAAAACTCAACTCTTGATGATCCTGAAAAATTCTAGGTCACTGCACGCATGCATATTCTTTTTCTCTTGTAATAAAAATTTGATGATGTGGCTGCATCATATGATCTGCATGCATATGGTGGGTGCAGAACGCCGGGAAGAACATCCCGCTGTCCCAGCAGGTGCGGTTGTTCGAGTTGACCAAGGCCGAGATGGGTCCACGAGTAGCGAGCAACCTGCTCTCCAGGTCCTTCTTCCTGCTCGGCGCCGGCAGCAACGATTTCTTCGCCTTCGCGACGGCGCAGGCCAAGCGGAACAAGACGGCGACGCAGAGCGACGTCGCCGCGTTCTACGGCAGCCTGCTCTCCAACTACTCCGCCACCATCACGGTATGTGTGTAGTAAAATAACAAGTCTCAATCAGAAAGCAGCCACACGTATGTATGACATCATAACGACGTCATCCAAGTGATGCGTATAGAGCAGCCTACCCAAGGTGATCCTCAAGCTGCTATAGCTAATAGCTGTACCTGTCGTTGACATGCATCCAGCTTGAATTGGTTAATTAGGGGGTCCTGGAGTTAACTTAATACACAAAAATTAATCATCCTGATGGTAATATAATACATATTCTTTTTTTTTAACGAGCCAGCAGGAGAGCTGCTACTATATTGAAAAAAACAAATGTCCGACGAGCTAAGTACAAAACCGTACACACTTTACATTGTAGCGGAGAACCACGAAAATGAAACCCTCTAAATACATATTCTTTTGAAATTACATAACTTGTAGGAGTTGTACAAGCTGGGCGCGAGGAAGTTTGGCATCATCAACGTGGGGCCGGTGGGCTGCGTGCCCCGTGTCCGCGTCCTCAACGCCACCGGCGCGTGCGCCGACGGCATGAACCAGCTCGCCGCCGGCTTCGACGCCGCGCTCAAGTCGCTGCTGGCCGGGCTCGCCCCCAAGCTGCCGGGCTTCACCTACTCCCTCGCCGACTCCTTCGGCCTCACGCAGGACACCTTCGCCAACCCGCTCGCACTCGGTAAGATCGACGACGACGATGACTCGATCATGGATTAGTTTCATGGAGGCCGGCCGGTAGTGATCGATCATTTCTGTTTCTGACATGGGATTAGGGTTCGTGAGCTCGGACAGCGCGTGCTGCGGGAGCGGGCGGCTGGGCGCGCAGGGCGAGTGCACGCCTACCGCCACGCTCTGCCCCGACCGCGACCGCTACATCTTCTGGGACTCGGTGCACCCGTCGCAGCGCTCCGCCATGCTGGGCGCCAAGGCCTACTACGATGGCCCGGCGCGCTACACCACGCCCATCAACTTCAAGCAGCTGGCCAGAGCATGATGAGTTGACAATAATGCATGCACTCATCAGATAGTGATCGTTTCTCATTTGTTTATTTGTTTTATGTCCCACCACAAGTCCTTCATCCAGGTGAAATGAAACTATATGCACACAGTGATTATGTACTCATCAGATATGTAGTGATTGCTTCTCCGTGCTCCGTGCTTCGTTTGTTTAACGCGACGGAACCAGCAAGCAAGATTTTTTTAAGGAACAGGAGGGGCGAGCCCCTACTGGATTAAATTAAGAGAATGGTAAGATAGTACAAAACCAACAAGACAGAAACAGGAAAACCAGAGAAAACAAGAGCGACAACAGAGAAAATAATTACAAAGAACTCAGCCATTCCATCATGGCCGGCGCTAGAGATGATCTCGCTCTATGCAGGCAGACGATATTCATTTCTTCCATGAATTTCCTTTTGCAGCTGTGTACCGAGGGGGGAACATTGTTGAAGGTCCAATCGTTCCTCACAGACCAAATGCTTCAGGTCATCAGGATGATGATCTCTATGTAGAAGGGAACATTTAGTTTAGTCTTGATCAAGTTAAGAATCCGAAGGGGTGGCCTGGAGGTAACCACCACTATCCCAATAGAGGCCTAGCAGGCTTTTGAAAAGTTGCATCTTAAGAAAAGATGCGCCACTGTCTCCCTTTTTTTGAAGAATGCAAAGCTCACAAGTATAAGAATCCAAATGCATTGTTTTCCTGCCTAGAATATCCTTGGTACTGAGTCTATCTTAATTAGCAGCTAGAAAAAAATCTTGTGCTTCTTTTGACATTTAGATTTCCATAACCACCTGTGAATTGGGTGTACGCTTCTTGTGCCTGTTAAGGCTTTGTAAGTTTTCGCAACTGAGAAAAGGGGACTGCCCTAGATGTAAGTCCACTGATCTCTGTCTTGGTGTGTCACAGTATTTCCCAATCTATTTTGCAGGATTAGCAGCTGCTGATGAGCTTCTTCTGAAAGTGGCAGATGGAAGTTTTGAGATAATGATGGTCTGCTTGTGGCCTCTTTTTATGATATCAGTTTATTTCTAGCAAAAGAAAAAAGCTGAGGAAATTCTAGGAATAAGACCTGCTCATTCCATGTGTCCATCCAGAACAAAACAGTAGAACCATCTGAGACCCAAGCCGAAGCTATGCCTTTATATTTGTCCAGAAGTTTGACTACATTTTTCCACCAGAATGAGCCCTCTTTGTTCTGACCAGGCAGCTTCCCATTATTATAATAGTTATCCCAGACTAAATGAACCCAGGGGATGTCAGCTCTTGTGAAGAACTTGTGTAAGAACTTGAGTAGAAGGGCCTCATTTTGACTGTTCAGGTTAATGACTCCAAGTCCTCCTTGCTGTTTCGGTAGGCATACCATAGGCCAAGCCGTCTTGGAGGGTTTTCTAGATGACAAATCAGATCCTCTCCAAAGGCAGTGCTTCCTATACTTATTTAATTGAGTGATGATCCCGTTGTGGAGTTTCAAAGTAGCCATGTGAAACATTGGTGAGGACGAAAAAACTAAATTAACCCATTCGAGTTTGCCTCCCTAAGATAACATATTAGAGATACCTCCCAATCTTCTCTCCACTTTCTGAATTAGAGGGAGGAATTCCTCAATTTTAGGTTTTGTTGTGCCAAGTGGGAGCCCCAGGTAGGTGAAAGGCAGACTTCCAACCTGGCAGTTGAAGACTGACGAAAGCTGCTGAAGTTTATCCTCAGGGGGTATTTAGAGGTACCATTACATACTTGTTATAGTTGACTTTAAGGCTGGTTAAATCTGCGAAATTGATTAAGCAAATGCTTGAGGTGCAGCAGCTGAGCAGGATCGGCTTCCATGACCAGTAAGGTATCATCTGCATATTGAATAACTGCAGATCCGTGAATTGGAAGAGTGAAAGATCGATCCGACCCTTACAAAACTGAAGAAACCTAAAGTGGTGAACTGCGTCAAGATGAAGCGATAGCTTGCTGGAGGGGAACAAGTAGTAACGGGTCCTCTCGGGGAATTGGAGGTAGTTGCTTCAGTTGAAACTCCATGACGGGAGCATATATTATTGTACATATGTTAATTAGCTGTTTATACCATTATATCTGTTTGTTTCATTCCTAGTTTTTTCAACTTACAAGTAGGTACTGAGCTGCTTCGATCACTGTGAGCGTCTTAGGACAACTCGTGTTGTAATGAAAAATTCAAATCATCTTAATAAAAAAAACACGCAACTCTCCTACATATTGGTTACTTTGATTAAATAGATTTCCTCGAGCATGCATGTATGCCCTTGCTATGTTATGCTAATCAGATTGCTATGTTATGCTAATCAGATCGACCGAATGAAAATAAATCAGTAGTGCAGCAGTGGTCTTGATTAATCGTATTAGCTTAGGAAATCAAAAGCAGCTTCACCGTTAGTAGCGCTGCTTGGTCGTCGCTGCTAAAACATACGAATATATGGGCACGTGGCCTTGTCCTTCCTTATACGGGCAGCAGCTGGGCTGTGGAACGTGGACGCCGCGTGCTGCGGCGGCGGGCGGCTGGGGGGCCCAGAGCGGATGCCGGCCCAACTCGATGCTGTGCGCTACCTGTTCTGGGACTCGGCGGGCCATCTCACCCAGCGGGCCGCGAAGCTCATCGCGTCGGCCTTCTACGATGGCCCGCCAAAGTTTGCCGCACACCGTTCAACTTGAAGCAGCTGGTCGGCCTGTCCGGGTCACCAACAACCAAAGAACACGGTGATTAGGCCATTGATCTTCCTCACTGGAGAGTTCTTTTTAGAGAGAGAGATTTCAGAGTCGATCCGAGTGAACTACGTTAACACACTGTTGTTTGCAAAGCATACGAAACTACTCGACCATTGATGATGGCAGGCTTGGCAGCCATACTCATGGATGTGACCATTGTTCACTGTCAGGAAATGGTGGAATTTAGGAGTGTTTGAATACTTGAGCTAAAGGATAGTCCATGTCATATTAAATATTCGGAGACTAATTAGGAAAACCAAATATGAGCTAATTATATTTAGGGTTGGCTTATGTCGCCCGCCACCACAGAGAGCTACTGTGCTGGCGATTGGCTTATGTCGCCAGCCAGCACAGAGCACGGTATAAAAGCTCTTGTTCATCTTCCTCCCTAGGCAACCTTCCATTTTGGCGCTTGCCCGAGAGGAGCTCGGGAAAAGCCCAAAAACACTAAATCTAAGGGGGAGGTTTTGCTCTTGATTTCCTTGGAGGAGGTGGTTATATAAGGTGAGTTTGTGCCATTCGCTGGCGGTTGGTTATGTCACCCGCTAGCACAGGTATCCACTATGCTAGCGGGTGGTTATGTCACCCGCCAGCACAGTAGTTCTTTGTGCTGGTGAGCGAGCATCCGCCAGCACAGACCGCCATATGTGCTGGCTCAAAATTGCTGGTGGATGCGGAACCTACTAGTACAGTGGGGTTTTACCCGCCAGTAAAAAGGTTTTCTGGCATAGTGGATGGAGGCTCCAAACTTAATTATGGAGCACTTTTCTTCCTCTTTTTTCCTTCTTTTCTTCTTCTCTTTCTCTAAAATGGAGAGGGTTCTATTGTTTCTCGTATAGTGTTAATTGATATCAATGCTCCTCTCCATTTAAAATTATAAGACATGGCGGTACAGTAGCTCAGCTTATAATTTGACATGTATTTCTATCCGTAACCAAAAAAATATAACGATAAGACAGTACTTTTAAATATAAATCTGATGGCATTACTTTTATATAATAAAACTTACATTTATAAGACTAATTATTAGTTGAAAATATAAGGTTAGAATTTTGTAATGGCTGCTTACGCTCGCGCTTTATAAAAACAATAGATGGGGTAATTTGAAGGCTCCTTCGGGATTCAGGAAGAAAGTAATAACAATAGCACTAATAATAATAATGACTCAAGACTCGCCTCGTCTCTTTTTCAATTATCTGAAAAAAGCCTCATCGGGTCTGATAATGTAACTAAGTGATCCAAGGTAACGTCACGCGTGACGACTACAGCTCTGGTCCTGCTACTAGTCATAAACTATAAATACGGAGTATTTGTTTTCTATACCTCCTGCTTCTGACTTTTGAATCTAGAGGATTAAGTACTAGATGTCACCCTTCTTACGAGATGTGGTATATGCTATGTAGGTATAGTAAGATGGCTGGTGTATGCTATGTAGGTATAGTAAGATGGTAAGAAAAACATGCGCGACATAAGAGCTCGTGCCGGTACAAATACATGGGTCGCTGGTAGTGGTAGTATAATTTTAATTTGTATCTTTTACGTCTTCATTAAATCACCAACAACTTGAAGCCGCTGGTTGGGTCAATGGTCACCCAACAAAAACCAAAAAGAGCCATGTAGTTACGCCAACCGTGCTCATGCCAGCATTAGCTCACCTCTGTTTGAGTCTATTTTTTGGGTGGTTGCAGATGATGCTATACATACAGCATATAGTATGTTTTTTTGACCGAATACAGTATAGTATGTTGTGAACATTATTATTTCAACTTATTCGGTTGCATGTATTGGCAAGCAACTCGGGAATTAATTTCATGCCCGGAAGAGAGTTGCGCTTGTGCCATTAATTCGGTTCGTCCATCCCAATCAATACCCTGTTAAGTTACTTGGATTATAGTTTATACAAGCAATTTCCTCGGAAATAAAGAAGATGTGTTGTATGTAACATTTTATACCTGAACACATTTTAGTGTTCAACATCCATATTAAAGACAATGTTGTAGTGTCCGAATTTTTACTTAACCTAATTCTATAGTAAAATTCACTATGCCAAAGTTTTCTGCTGGCGGTCAAAACGTGTCTGTGATGGCAGTTTGAGCACCCGCCAACAAGCTTGAGTTAGTAGAAATGGTGATCTGTGCTGACGGGTGCCCAACCACCAACACAAATACATCTTGCGCTGGCGGGTGCTTGTATCACCCGCCAACGCTGCTTTTCCACGGTAAAAAAAAAAGTGCCACCAGCGGTCACAGCCGCCGATAGCAGCGTTGCAGGTGGATGACACAAAAACAAATTATACCCGACTGCAGCTGGCTGCACCGTCCGTCCCTCCACTACCGAGAGTAGCCGATAGCTCCGCTGACCACAATGCGTGACGCCATAGCTCCTCGCCGCCGTTCCTCCACGAGAGCCGGATGCACCATTTTTAGCCACTTCTCTGCACCTGAAAATCGAGGTGCTAGCATAAATTGTTTCTAGCGTAAATATTGCACCTGGAAACTGCATTAACTCTGGGGCAGTTTAAGAATAAACCCATCAGTGAAAATTGGTTATAACTAGAAATTAATTTGCATTGGGTGCCAAAGACCTTTGAAGCATCCCAATTTATTTCCTTCCCTTCCATGCATATGCTATGCTACTCAACAAGAGAAAAATAGCAAAATTCGACCGTTTGTGACACCAAGGTGTGTCATATAGATAGCACCCTCTTTTATTTTCGAGTGGTGTCTGACTTTTGATGATGAGGCTAGTTATTATTATCTTCTCGACTAGTATATATTTGTACAAATTAATATAATGTCGCGTCACTCCCTTAGCTAATTGATACTCAGAAACCAATATATAATGTATAGTCTACATGGAACTCAGTATACATCAACGGTTTAAGATGTCAGTGGTCTTTTTTACGATTTCAACTCTTGTTAAGTTTGGCTCGGCTGGCCGGGCGACACCTCATTGCATCTGGTGCCATCCCATTGCATTTGGTGCCACCTAATTCTCCCAGCAAAACAAATTGACCAAGACAACTGAGTATCAAATAAAAGTTCCAGTCGCTGTTCGATGAGCATAGAAAGGCCTGCTAGCAAATTAGAAACACCCATCGCAAAACAAACGCATCCAATGGTCAAATCGACCCAACGAGAGCAATGATTAGTTTGGTGGAATAATGGTCCAGACAAATAAAACTGGATGGAGAAGCTACGTATAGTACTCCCTGCACCGCCGGGAGTTCTGCACTGTACTACGGACGTGGATATATATCTTACTATTACTAATTAATTGTATTACTAATTAATTGTAGGTTCATTTCGAGTCTTCATGTTAATCCTCACGAGACGTATTAAAGAAAAAATTCTTATAAAAATCATAAATATCCTACGATTCCTGCCATCAATCTGGTAAGCTATAGCAATTAGATCTATTATATTTCTTTTAAAAAAAATTACACACATCTGTCATCATAAAAACAGTATAAAGTAATCCCTAAATCTATATTTAAATTATCCATCTATTGTTTTGAAAAAAAATATATATTTAAATTATCCAACTCTATAATTATAAAAAATAATGTAAAGTAACATCTAATATACCCTACGCGAAAAGTAACTTAAAACATCCCCTAAAATTGTATCCAAATTACTCATATATGCTGCCATTAAAATAGTCTAAAACAAACTTGTAATTATAAAAAATATACATGATATCCTAAAGCTAAGTACACTATTCTAAATTACTTGTTTATATTTAATATAGAAAATATTAACGCATGATATGCATCGTCATTTAGACTGGTATACATGTATGGAGGAGGCGATAAGAATAATGATTTTCATATTAAACACATAGCTTAAGCTAAGAGTTCAATTTAACTTAAACAGATACCAACACATATGAAGGTGCGAGTAAAGTAAATAAAATATAAATATGTGAAAGCAATGGGTTGATGGCCTATATAAACACGGGAAAGACGTGAGAGGCAAGCACAGGTTGCTCGTAGACAACTCACCTCCCTCTTGCGTTCTCGCGGACAACACACGTACACCTTCTGATCGAGCTTCCAATAATCTTTCTCACAAAACCCACACAAACATCGTCACAACAGAAGCATTATGGCTGACTCGGCCGTGAACTTCGTGGTGGGCCGACTGGGAGAGTTCGTGGTGAAGGAGGCTGCGTTGCTCCAAGAGGTGGGCAACGACGTGATGCTGCTCAAAGACAAGCTCCAATGGCTGCAGATGTTCGTCCAGATGGCGGACCACGAGCGCCGGCAGGCGGGCGGCGGCGCCTACAAGGACGTGTGGGTGCAGCAGACGCGGGAGGTGGCGCTGGAGGTGGAGGACGTGCTGGACGAGTTCATGCTCCGCGTCGACATAGAGCACGCGCTGCCCCTCTGGAACAAGTTGCTCAAGATCCTCTCCACCTGCGGCACCCAGATATCCGTCCGCCATGCCTTGTCAAGGAGGATCTCCATGATCAGAGCAAGGCTGGAGCAGATCTCCCAGCACAGAAAAGACTACATCCCAGACGAGCAGTCTCCCCCAGCTGCAAAGGCGGCGCCGTCTCCGTCCATAACCACAACGGATGGCTGGTATGGTATACTCTCCTTACATCGATCAATTACACATTTACACCTCAATTCGATCAGTCAGTCAAAAACAGATAGGTAGCCACTACTGGAATCCTCCGATTTGCCTACCGTTTTTCTCTTTCCGTAGGTAGAAAAGTTTTGAGTACTCTAGAGAAGATTTAGTTCCCTAAAATAATGAGTCAGAAAAACCATACATAGGAAAGCCTCAGTATTCCCTATGAAATTGATGATTCCTCGGGAGAAAATAGGGAGGTGGTCGTGGTGGTCGCCATCATGTATCCACATAGGTGACATGAAACAGTGACGGAGCCAGGAATTTTAGAGAGCCTGGGCGAGACAATACGCCAAGCTAACAATGACAAGCAATGCACATGAGTATATTATATAACATACATATAATATTAGGAAACCATGATAGATTCAAATTAAGATATTAAAATGATTTTTCAGTACACAATTTCAAGACTTAGATAATAAAACACAAAAGATAAACCTAAATGTTATTGATAACTACGGCTGCACACGAGCAGGCGACTTTTCAAGTTTTGAAACCGTTGAAGAATAGTAGCTTCATCAAGTGAATTGAATAGTTGTCTCTCAATGTGTCACCATCAAGTTGTTGAACCAATCATCAGCAATCTTATTGTGGGATTTAGACTTGATAGTCTTCATAGCTGAGAAAGCCCTTTCAACAGTTGCTGTTAACACTAGCACCAACAATGCCAATTCAATGAGCTTGTAGACCAATGGAAAAAGAAAATATTTTTCAGTTTCAACCATTTTCTGGGACAAACTTGCAATATCTTTGCAATTAGCAAAGGCAGCATACCTCCTTACATGAATAATATAGGCCTCCTTACATGAAGAATATGGAAAAAGCATGCCTCCTTTTGCTCTATACTTAGCCTTTGGGCTAAAGCGCAAGTAGCCGGGGAGCCTGGGCAACGGCCTAAGGTGGCCGGGCCTTGGCTCCGCCACTGACATGGAACCCTAAAAAATAAATACAATTTTTAGTGGGGACGACCGCAAAACTCACAATTTATTCACACCTTACAGAATGATGAGCTAAATTAATACCCATCACATTCCAACACGTACAGAGTAACTTAATTTCGTTGGCAATTTTACGAGAAGCGGTGCAAATACATAAGCGGTACTGTTAGCTAGGTGAATGTATTTGTTATCTATCTAACATATGATCGAGTTGCTCACAACCGCTTTGTTAATTACTAATGGTATGCTGACATATACATGGTGCGCGTGCATGCTCCGATCCCTACGGGGCACACAACACGTTACATGTCCAACAGAGAGGCAGTTGTGGTTGTATGGTTTGTATAGGTGAGTTGGCTCGACGAGGATGTAAAGGGCTGAACCACAAGAGCCTCAAATCCTTTTGAGGATGAGACCATGTGACTAAGCTCGACATAAACCCACTACCTTATATTAGCTTATATAATACTAATACACGAACTCCTTTCCTACTGCCCCACAAGGGACGCCAAAAGCTTTGCCAAGAATTTTATTAATTAATCCTAGCTAACTATAAATATTCCTAAGCTTAATTCATGCGTGACTCCATGTAGGGATGACGAGCCGAGAACTGGCTTCACCGAGGAAAGTTCATCGCTGGAGCACATGCTTATCAGCGGTGATACGAAGAGATCGATCGTGTCGATCGTCGGGGAGAGTGGCATTGGCAAGTCCACTCTTTTACGGATGGTGTTGGACAGAGATGTGGTCAAGAAGCACTTCGATGCTCATGCTTATTGGCTGAATCTCCCACCACGCACTACAAAGGCCGATGCACTATGCCTGATTTACAAGCGCGTGTGCCCTTCTGCTCGTTCCCCCGTGACCGAGGAAAAAATTCGTGGTGCCCTCAAAGAGTATCTTGAGGGCAAACGTTATGTGATTGTGTTGGATGGTATGGATAAGCTCTTTAATTGGAGTTCTGTGCTGAGCGTCCTGCCTGACGATGACCTTGGAAGCAGGGTGGTTATCATGGATGCCCTCTGTGGCAATGAAGCTACAATTACAGGGGTTCGTGTACTCAGAGTACCCCATCTCAATAACGAAGAGAGCCACTACCTGTTCTGTCGTCATGCTCTTGGGAGTGGTAACAAGCACCTCAGCAAGTCTTTTGGCAGTAAAGACTTGTCAAACAGAGAATTCAACAAGAAAATAATGGACAAGGTGCTTAAGATAACAACCGGCTTTCCTTTGGCAATCCAACTTTTAGGTCGGCTCCTTCGGCGAAAGGAGTTCCCCGACCAGTGGATAAATGTGCTCAACCATCTCAACGACATGGAGCGGTCTAGTCGTCTCGAGCGCATATTGGCACTAAGCTTTGATGATCTTCCACATTCTTTGAAGTTGTGTTTCTTGTATTTTTCCATGATGCCACTGAACATAAACTACACTGCAGCGGTGTTGGTGAGGCGATGGGCTGCCGAGGGATTCCTCAAGCCAAATAAGGGAGAAAGCATGGAGGATGTTGGGTACAATTATCTGAAAGAGCTTATTTCAAGAGGTATGCTGAATATAAGTTGGAAGGGACCCTTAACCTCTAAAGGGTTGATCCGAAGTGTGTTTATCCATCGGCGGCTTCATTCCATGGCACGGTTAGAAACACAAAAGGGTAGTTTCCTTGATATCTATGACAGTACTGACATCCCATCATCGGCAGTTGTTCGCCACCTCTTCATCAAGAACTTCAGGAATGTTGCCGACATCCATAAGGATGCTCCTTTTCCTAAGCTACGGTCCTTAAGGTGTCACTTCTCCAATCCGGAGCCTGTCCGATACCACTTCTCTGAGTATTGGAAGATTGTAAGATGCAACTCTCCTGAGTACTTGAGGTGTGATTCGGCAGCAGGTGGTGGGGATGCTACCGCTATCAATGTTGATCAACCAAACCACTACTATTCTCTCAAACATCTATTAAGATCCAAGCTACTGCGAGTGATCGAGCTACGAGGATTGCAACTAAAAAAGCTACCTCGCGCAATCGGTGACTTGGTCCATCTAAGGTACCTGTGCATCCGGAGTAGCAGCCTGGTAGAGCTGCCATCAACAATTGCAAAACTATCTAACCTACAGACGTTGGACATACAGGAAACTGGCAGGGTGCAGAAAGTTCCACAAGCATTCTGGTTGATACCAACGCTACGACATGTTCTAGCAGAAAAGCTAACACTACCCAACTCAGTTGGGTTGCTCAAGAACATGCAAACACTCCGGGGCGTGGTCGTCTGTGCTCATCCATGGCACAAAAATAAGAGCCCGTTGCACAAAATGGTTAATCTTCGACGCTTGGAGATCTCGGGGTTGAAGGATCACCACTGGGTCATCCTTTTGGATGCGTTCGAGAGGTTGGAGTCGCTCATTCGCTTGCACCTCAAGGCCAGTAGGGGTGACACCATCCCAATCACTCTATTCACGAGATCTAGCCTGCGGCATCTACAACTCCTAGAGCTACACGGAAGGATCGACATGTTAGCTGAAGGGGCAGAAGCTCCGTTTGCGCTGGAAAACCTTAGCTGGTTGCTTCTCAAGTCTTCATTGGTGGGCCAAGACTTCATCGACAAGTTAGGCACGCTCCCGCGCCTTGCGGAGCTAGTGTTGTCGAACGAAGCATTTCAAGGGAGAGAGCTTGTTTTCTCCCATGGAGGAAGTGGGTTTGGCAACCTGACGGACCTTTTACTCCGTGAGCTCAGTGAATTGGAAGAGTGCAAGATCGATCCGGCCCTTACAAAACTGAAGAAACCTGAAGTGGTGAGCTGCGCCATGATGAAGCAATAGCTTGTTGGAGGGGAACAAGTAGTAACGGGGCCTATCGGGGAATTGGAGGTAGTTGCTTCAGTTGAAACTCTATGACGGGAGTATATATTACTGTACATATGTTAATTAGCTGTTTATACTATTATATCTGTTCGTTTCATTCCTAGTTTTTCCAACTTACAAGTATGTACTGAGCTGATTTGGTCACTGCGAGCGTCTTAGGACAGCTCGTGTTGTAATGAAAATTTCAAATCGTCAAAAAGATATGCAACTCTCCTGCATATTATTAGTTGCTTTGATTAAATAGATTTGCTTGTTATGTTATGCTAATCAGATCAACCGAATGATAATAAATCAGTAGTGCAGCAGTGGTCTTGATTAATCGTAGTAGTGCTGCTTGGCCGTCGCTGCTAAAACATACGAATATATGGGCACGTGGCCTTGTCCTTCCTTATTCGGAGAGTAGTAGGGAAAACGAGATCTTAGAGTAGAAGTACATTGCTATAAGTCAGCGGTATCATAGGTCGTCTCATGCAGTGCCATGTAGGATTTTTGATGATGTGGAGGAGAGAAAAATATGTCGTTGTTTCGCGAAACAATGACCTTATGAGCTAAATAGTAGGACTATGAGACAACTCAACAACCATTATACGAGTTATTGTTGTCATGCAACTCATAATATTTTCTTTTTTCATATGCACAAATTAACGAATTATATAGCTCTACTAGACAACTTATAATACAATCCATTATACGGGTTGTCTGTTGAGTCATCTCAAGATTATATGTTAATGCATGAGACCGTCTATTAGACGATACCAATGTACTTGTCTGGGCAGCAGCTGGGCTGTGGAACGTGGACGCCGGGGGGGGGGCAGAGCGGATGCCGGCCCAACTCGACGCTGTGCGTGGACCGCAGGCAGGCGCTACCTGTTCTGCGACTCGGCGGGCCATCCGACCCAGCGGGCCGCGAAGCTCATCGCGTCGGCCTTCTACGATGGCCCGCCCAAGTTTGCCGCCCCGGTCAACTTGAAGCAGCTGGTCCGCCAAAGAACATGGTGGGTGATTAGGCCAACCATGCATATGAAACTACTCATTCCTGACAGTGAATGTTATTCACTGTTAGGAAATGATGGAACTTAATAAGAGTTGCGCTACAAAGCAAATTAAAATCAATTTTACGTGCTCTTTGTTTTTTTCAACGATGGAGGAAGCCTATTAGCCTAATTATAGAGTAAGGTGTATTGACGATTATTAAACTTGTTCGGTGTCGGTTAATCCCATAAACAGAGCCAGAGCTCTCAAGAGAATGGCTATCCCATTTTCTAAGTTAAAATTTAGCATGTCTATTGGAAAAGTGTGCTTCAACAGAGTTTCTATCTGGATGGTTATTCCATCCGGCTTACAAAATACTCACCCAGATTCTCCAAACTTGGTAAGTGGGTTTGGCTTGCTAAATGTGGGTCCCATGTTAAAAATGGAGAGTGCAAAATGATGAGTCTACTGTAGTGTGAAATGGAAAGGCTGTTGGAGTGGAGAGAGAGTATATATTTTTAGAGAGAAATCTAACTATTGGAATTTGAAAAGTGAGAAATGGATAATTTGTTGGGATGAGTATAAAGAGAAATCTTTATGGTAACTTTATTACAGAGTCGACGTTGGAGTTGGTCTGACAAATCACAAATCTGCCTCTTTAAATTTGACATCGGGTCTTTAAATTTGACATCGGGTGTTATTATTATTTAGATACCTAAACACTGTCTTCCGAAAATTAACCTTTGGATTTACCTAAACATTTTTTTTCTAGATCCGGACATACGCAGTTTATTTTATTGACAATAACTAAGATATAACGAAAAAATAGTTATGACCCTCCGCATCCCGAGAGCGTCCCACATCAAGACCGCCAGAAAACATACGTGGCAGGATCAAATGTCCTGTCCTTCTTATCCGGAGAGACAGCCTCTATCCATCCGTGCATGCATGTTGATGCCTGCTTTGCTGTCGCTTCGTCATCAGCTACCAGGCCGGCCCCACTCCCCCATGCCGCCCAGCTTCACACACGATGCTGAGTCTGGTCCTCATCCGCCACCACTTTCCCGGCATTCTGCATGGCACGTATCACACCTGCACCGTATCTCTCATCCAGTAATCCGATGTCGATCTGTACTGTCAGTGCAAATTCCACCGATCGATCGAGCCATGCAGTCCCGATGCCCGTAGAAACGGAACACCTACGAGTAGTGTGTCTCAGTGGTCGTCAGGTGAGGGAAGAGTCGGTTGACAGGTGAGCGAAACCTTCCGAACTTCCAACCAAAAATAACCCATGATTCAAAAGCGTGCATCTCCCATGCCGATCACACCGCCAGCACAACAGCTTACAGATTACTAGTGTGGGGTGTACTCTGCTGCCCTGCATCCAACAACACTACAACAGCTACCCATTGCAGTTGCAGAGGAAGAGCAAGAAAGCAATGGCGACCTCCCTCCCGGCAGCGCCCCTCCTCGCCCAGCTCCCGTCCCACGCCACCAGGTGCGCCTCCGCTCCATCCCATCCACCCACTTCGACTCACCGCGTCGCCTCTGAACGCTTCCATTCGCAGGCCCCTGCGGCGGCACGGTGGTGGCGCCGCACGAGCTGCTCCGCCTCGCTCCGTGGCGGCCACCAGGAGGACGTCGCTCCGCGTCGCCGGCGTCAGGTTAATTAGTCGCCGCTACCTGCAGCTGCTATTCCTCGGCTTCCTGCCCAGCTGATGATGCCCGCCGTTGCCACCATCTTAACTTGCTCGATCTCCTCCCGCACCGATACGATCCAGGTGCGGCGTCGACGGCGCCGAGGCGCTGCGCTCCGGATCCGACGTCGAGGTGCCGCCGCGGTCCGTGCCGGTGCGCGTCGCGTACGAGCTGCAGCAGGCCGGACACCGATACCTCGACGTCAGGTACGCACGCAGCTTACAACCACACATTATATTATCCGGCCCTGTTTCCATGGCCGGGCCAGCCAGACTAGGGGACGCATGGCAGCTACGGCTGCAGGTCCGCTTCCGCCAACGGCAAAGTCCATGTCGCCGCCGGACGCCGGACGGGGCCACGGCGCGGCAGAGAGAGGTCGAGGGGAACAGCTTTTCAGAGCTAGACTAATTCTGCGACTCTGTGTTATTCACTTGTTGTTATAATTTCCCTATAAAAAAAAACATATCGTTATTCAGGCAAACATTGAAGTAACTCGACTGAACTTTTTTCTTTACCAACAGCAGCAAGTGAACTTTCTTTGCTTGCCGATTTCTGCAGAACCGAGGGTGAGTTCAGCGCTGGGCATCCCGAAGGAGCTGTAAATATCCCCTACATGAACAAGACCGGCTCAGGTAATGCCCGCTGTTTTGTCTTGTGTTTGTGTGTCCTGTTTTAGTTGAGATTGTGACAGTGATCATCTCCATGATCTGTCGTCGTTGATTCTCAAAACTAGCTGGGTATGCTGTAATCCTTACTGCTACCGATAACTTTGTGCATGGAGACATCTTGCTTCATCAAGCAGATACAGTCTAGTATAGTCGTGGACTCGTGTTTGCCAACTATAGATCGAGTCCATTTCAGAATTGGAGTCATCAGGACACACCTTTAAAATTACTGACTCACTAGTCACTACTGATGTACATCACTTTTCCCTTTTCGGTTGTGTGGCAATTCCTTTTATTATTTCTTTTCTACGATCAACCGATGAGCATACTGACAGTTTCAGTTGACCAATGTTTAACTGTGGTTAAGTTGCGCATCTGAATTTTTTTTCTTCTTCCTGGCACTCAAAGGAATGACGAAAAATACGCACTTTCTTGAGCAAGTGTCAAGGATATTCGGCAAGGATGATGAGATCATCGTTGTACGTCTTACTGAATACATTACGGTGTCCAAATAATTAACTTCTTGTTTTTTTCAGTTGTTTTATCTATATGTATCTGAAACTTTCGAGTCTTTATTTCCAGGGATGCCAAAGTGGCAAGAGATCTCTCATGGCAGCGACTGAGCTCTGCTCTGCTGTAAGCATGATCTCCCCCGGCCCATCGTATCTATTCTAGCACAACCAACAACCGGCCCATAGATTTACGTGGTTTGTGCTGTTTTCTCTCTTGCAACCATTTTTCAGGGCTTCACCGCTGTGACCGACATCGCTGGTGGATTTTCTTCTTGGAGGGAGAATGAGCTGCCTATCACCCAGTGATCTCTGAAGTCCAACATCTGTCAAGGCAGCCTAGCTCAAGGATTGTACATAACATTTCCCGGCTTTCGAAGTAACACTTATTGCTGAATAAATGGAGCCTGCAAAGCAGAATGGTAGCAGGACTACTTAGCGTTTATGTAATCCCTTGGATGTTGCAGTTCCACTCTTTCAGCCATTTTTTAGCAGACTGTGATGCGCGCGCAGCACATAAATGTAAAAGGCAAACCTGAGCAGTATTGTGTTACAGAAGTATAATAACAAATAAGTTCAGCATACATCCGTCTATTTTGGGAAACTAAAGAAAGCACATCAAAGCTAAAGCCAGATTTTAAGACTATGACAATCAGAGTTCATCAAGTACTCTGCCGAGACATCCAAAGAAAAAAAAACATGTTAATGATAAATAAAGTGAAGTTCCAGAAACACCATGTGGATAAAGTAGGCTGAATTTTATCCTTTGTCTAAAAAAAGAAAAACAAGGAAAGGACCATAGGATCTATTTTTTACTAATAAACTATGCATTGGCTCCTTCCAAATATACAACTCAGATAACACCAAATAAACATGAAAGTACTAATGAAGATTCTTAATGCAAGCGGGATCACTTAGGACGATATTAGAGCTTGATAGCATACATACTGTACCTATGAATCGAATCACACATTCATCGTCCGGAACAATTTAAATGAATGGAAAAGGATTCTGTACCTGAAGCAAACATTGTAACATGGAGTATCAAATATATATATATATATATATATATATATATATATATATATATATATATATATATGGTTCAAATATCCGAATTAGTTCTGAATTTATCGTATAAATATAGAGTAAAACAGGCATACCTCTTTAGGGTTGAAATATCAGAACTTGAACCAAATTTAAATATTATACTTACAAGTTGGAGTTTACTAGATGATGAGTGGTGCAAATGTTTAAACATTAAAAATTCAACCAAAAGGACTTTCTACGAGGTAATCGGAGTCTATATAGGTCGAGTTTCCAACTCGAACTCAATCAGTTGCTCGCCAGACTTCTAAAAATCCATAATAATTTAGCACAAGTGTAGTGTAATTTTGGGCAGCCCTGACAACGAAGAGTTGAAACTTCCAGCGGAATTCACGGCGCGACCCTGAAGCATTAATCGAATTGATGCAACGGCCGATTTCCAGGGGCGCCAAAGTGGCAGGAGATCTCTCATGGCAGCAACTGAACTCTGCTCTGCTGTAAGCCTGATCACCCCATGATCTCTATTCTACCACCAACAACAGCCTCATGGATTTCTGTGCTTTTTGTCCATTTCACCCATGCCAACTATTTTCAGGGTTTCACCGCTGTGACCGAGGTCGCTGGCGGATTTTCTTCTTGGAGGGAGAATGGGCTGCCTATCATCCAGTGATCTGAGCTTGCCAGCATCATATTTCTGAAGCCCCACATTCTGTCAGGGCGGCCTAGCTCAAGGATTGTACGTTCTTTCGGGCTTGCGAAGTAATAATACTGAATAAAGGTGCAAAGCAGAATAGTATAAAACTGATTAGGGTTTATGTACTCCCTTGGGTGTTGCATTTCCACCTTTTCAGCCATTTTTTAGCAGACTCTGATGCGCGTGTAGCACATAAATGTAAAAGGCAAACCCTGATCGAGCAGTGTTGTGTTACAGAATTATAATACTAAAACAAGATCAACATACTTCCACCTTTTTTGCAACATAAAGCACATAAAAGCTAAAGCCAGATTTTAAGATTATGACAATCAGAGTTCATGAAGTACACTGCCGAGAGCCCAAGACGTCCAAAGGAAGGACTTGTGTTAATGTTAAATAAAATGAAGTTCCAGAAACACAAGGAAGGTTCCATGGGATTTATTTTTTATATGGTATTAAACAACGTATTGGTTCCCAAATATACTACTCAGACAGCACCAAAACATGAAAGTACTAATGAAGATTCTTAATCCTTAAGCGGGGTCACTTGTATTATGAATTGAACGAATCACAAATTCATCGTGCGGAACAATTTAAATGAACGGAAAAGAATTTTGAACTTGAAGCAAACATTATAACATGGAGTCTCAAATATATATGGTTCAAATATACGAATTAGTTCTATGGTTCTCGTAGAAACATAGAGTAAACCAGACATATCTCTTCAGGGTTGAAATATCAGAACTTAAAACCAAATTTTAGAAATATTTTAGTACATTTACAAGTTGGAGTTTACTAGATGAGCGGTGCAAATGTTTACACGTTAAAAAATTCAAACAAAAAAGACTTTCTGCCAGGTAAATAATTGGAATAGTCTCCAACTTGAATTCAATCGATTACCCGCTAGACTTGTAAAACAATCCATAATTTTGGCACAAGTGTAGTGCAGTAACTTGGAGCAGCCATATAGAAACGGTACGTTTCTTTTTAGATCCCCTTTTTCGCAAAATAAAAATGGCACGGCAGTCAGCAGACGAGGAAGAGGACGGACGGCATTTGAAAACTGAAGAGACGCCTCTTGCATCCGCAATCGGTCTGCCGAATTGAAGAGATCGAGCAATGGCAGCGACCTTGGGCCGCGTCTTCCTCCCTGCGCCCCTCCGAGCCCTTGCCAGGCATAGCGCTGCAGCGAACGCCAAGAACACGCCCGGCGGCTTCCTTATTAGTGTCAGGTGCGTTGTCACTCTGTTTCTTGCGGATCGGAATCATTCATCAAGCGCTGCATGGTAGGCGGTAGCTTCTTGATTTTTAGGGGAAAGCTATACGATGTCGATGCCTCCGTATTTCTCATCCATGTGTCATCTGATTTGATCGCATTCGCACCCTTACGTGCCATCTCTATCAAGACTCAGAGATCGACATTCTTCTTCGATGGATGAGGGCTAGGGGCAGGGGTTAAGGAACTTTGGAGTTAGGGTTCGGGATTTTAGGGACTACGTACGAGGTTTAGGGATGAATCCGCTTGCATCTCTGGGGAATGTTGATCCGACAGCGCCAACTGTTAGAGACGGGTGGCCTTGATCTATGTCAATAATAAAGTATTAAGGATCCAAAAACAGGTGTGAGGAGAGGAGAAAAATGGAGTACTCAGGTGCTTTTTTTCTGCAGGTGCACAGGCAATGGCGCTGACGGGGCGTTGCAGGCGGAGCCGGAGGTTGTGGTGCCGCGGTCAGTGCCAGTGCACATCGCATACGAGCTTCAGCAGGCCGGCCACCGCTACCTCGACGTCAGGTAAGCCACGGCACGCTACTGGGTAATGTTCAGTATTCCCTTTCCGGTCAGCAGAACCCTGCTCTCTGTGCTGTGAGCCTGTGACAATTAGCAGCAGCAGTATAGTTCTCACTTCTCACTGAGCACAAAAAATAGTACTGATCAAACAGCATATATTAGCATCTATCACTGAGCAACATAGATTGAATGGAACACAATTTTTCTTATATTCCTTACAGCTATCTGAAATAGCAGTGTCGTGGGAATCTGTCATGGTTCAGTATCATTTTGCCTTTTTTGTTTGCTGCTTGCGCAGAACCGAGTCTGAGTTCCGTGATGGCCATCCCGAAAGAGCTGTAAATATCCCCTACATGTTCAAGACCGGCTCAGGTAATGCTTGCCAACATCCAAGCACATCGTTCTAGTTACTGTTTAATTTGTTTATTGATCAGTTCAGTTTGTGATCAGCCCCACGAGGGTAACCTATATATCAGTGTCGAATCTCAGAGCCTGAATGATCCATTCATGCTGATGAATACTAAAGTACTGATCCATGCAAACGGCATGTGCTTAAGCAAACAGGGACTTATCAAGATGGAGTGCATTTTGACAATTATCATGTGCTTTCAGTAAACAGAATTCCATTCGAGAATCAGGATAGGCATAATCTGGTCAAGTGGTGACGCGCACGCGCTAGTATTTCTTTCTGATACTGATATACAAACTGAAGGCAAAGTAACCCTTTGCTTTCATGAACGCATTATGCTGTCAAGTTGCAACCTTAAAGGCAAAGCAGCAAACTCAAGCGGCGTTTTGGCTCTTCGAATGGGCATAGATAATTTAAAAGCTTTATGATTATGGCCTGGTTACTTCTGTGATTTGGTGTGGTCCTAGGCACCAGCACACAAAGATGAATGTGGGAAAATGTGTAGTTTTATAAGGTTGCCAACTAGACTGAATCCATCTTATAAATGTCGTAGACTCATCACGACACACACCGCTTTATGTTAGTGGCTCCTTACTGTACACCAACGTGTCCTTTCGGCTGTATGACACCTACTGTTCACGATTTCTTTTCTAACACAAACTGATGAAAACCCTAAATTCCCCCAGTTTTACTTTGTGTACATTGATTACATTCTGATTCACATCTGAAAATTTCTGTACTTGCTATCAATCATAGGAATGATGAAAAACTCACACTTCCTTGAGCAAGTGGCAAGGATCTTTGGGAAGGATGATGATATCATCGTGGTTCGTCTGCTGACATCATGAGCTCAAATCAGTTCCTGTTGTTGTCATTCATAATTTTCATTATATTACTAAAAAAACACCTGTTATTTGCAGGGATGTCAAAGTGGCAGGAGATCTCTCATGGCAGCAACTGAGCTCTACTCTGCCGTAAGCTTGATCATCTTACCCTCTATATACTATGTTGCTAATCAGTTCCTGGACCTCCGTTAGTCATGGTGATTTCTCTGAGCACAACCACTTCCAGGGTTTCACTGCTGTGACCGACATCGCCGGTGGATTCTCTTCGTGGAGGGAGAACGGACTGCCTATTAATCAGTGATGTTAGCTCCCCAACATTGCCTAACGATCTGCCAAGGCTGCTCTCCTTGGGGATACACATTGCAATCTTCTCGGTGGACTTTTTAATTAATAGTATACAGAATAAAATGGAGACTGGAAAATTGAACAGAAGGAAGGATAGCAGATTAGGGGTTTATGTCTCATTTCACTTGCTCCCTTTAGTATCTCATCATCACCTTTTATTAGCCAATAATAAGCAGACTGAATGCATGTGTAGCACATTGATGTTACTGCCAAATGGAACTGGACTACAGAGAATGATTAATATCAAAACAAGCTCAGCATACTTAAATTTTGCAAGAAAAAACAAATGCATCCATCAGCAATACCAACACTACGGCAGATTGTATGGCACAACGTTGAGTTATTGGGTCAGATACCGAAAATCAAGCAACTTGTTCACTGAACATATGACACCTGATGATGCGCTTAAATGGCCCTAATGCTATTACTTTTATTTTTGCGAGTAAAGCTATTATTACTTTTCTAGTTTTCTTGTACTAGCTTTTCCATTGTTCATTTGCATCGTCAATGTGTCGAACTCTCGTAAGGCTTCTTTGTTTCGTTAGGACAATTCTTAGACCAACATGGTATTGACTTTGATTATAAGGTTGATGTCATTATATTGAGTACTTTATTATGATTATACTCCCTCCGTTCCAAAATAGTATTTGTTTTCCCTCCTACAGCTCTGGACGTAATGAAGCCCCCCCAACCCCCACCCCCACCCCGATGAGCCCTTCCTACAGTTTTAGCCATGGACGAAGGAGAGGAAGAAGAAAAGAGAGTGAAGGAAGAAGAAAAGGGGAAGGGAAGAAAGGAGAGGAAGAAGAGGAGCCCCTCCTAGCTCGCTAGATCTGCCATTGAATAAACACGCCTTGTAAAAAAGGAGGGAGTAGCAATTTAAGCAAGAAATTGTTTGCTAGTTGTTAGATGTATAAGCCATGGGTGGACCATAGGTGTCCCAACCAGTGTAACATTAGAATCTGTGTTGCATCCTCACTATGCAGTAACATAGATGAAAGGCTCGTAAAAGGGTAATTAAGAGTTCTCATCTTCCTCTGAAATCCTACCCTTTTTCTTCATTTTCTCCATGTATCATGTCAAATCACCATGGGTTTTTACATTCTTTAGATCATGATTAAACAAAAATTGATGTCTGAAAAGAGAAAAAAAACATAACGTGCGGTTATTTGGATGACTTCAAAGTCCAATTTACTTTCATGGACAGTGCCACAGTGGTAGTGCTCCCCTCTATTCCAAATTAGATTTGTTTTAAAATTTTTCCTAACCTGCACAAGTACACAAATTGCGCTATTTCACTACAAATTTTGCTAACCCTAAAAGTACTGATGTATGTACACTACATCCGTTAAACTGAAAGGTTGGGGGTGCAAAAGAATTATGTCGGTGTGCTATCTTACCTCACGTCCTAATTCTTAATACGTAGGATCGATTAGAAAAGGCTATTTGGATCATAAGTACATATGCATCTTGAATTGGAAGCTTACTTGTTACCAATCTCATCTCAACGGTGATCTACATCTAAGAGTTTGTACATGAAAAAGAATTAGAATTTTGAGCTTGTACAAAGTAGACTTAACAGGTGTCAAAGCCTCCTCTATGAAAACGTGCAATTTCTAGATAAGAAATAGGACCCTTGTGCAAAAGCGTTCCCAATCCGACGGCCTCCATTCCCCACTCGCAAACCCCCGTCCATTTCACCTCCGCCGAGTAGGGTTTCCCCGCCGCCGCCGCCGCCCGCTGCAGTTCCCCGTCCGTGCACTTATCCGGCGTTGATCTCGCTCAGGAGCGGATATGAAGCCCGTGGTGGGCGTTGTGGTGTCGAACAAGATGCAGAAGTCGGTGGTGGTGGCGGTGGACCACCTCTTCCACCACAAGATGTACAACCGCTACGTCAAGCGCACCTCCAAGTTCATGGCGCACGACGAAGAAGACGCCTGCAACATCGGCGACCGGGTCGGTAACCCCATCCATCCATCCCCTCCCTTCTGATTTCGTCTCGTGTGCCTGCGAATTGTTTCGATTAGACAGACTGGTGCGGGTCCGTTATTGGATTCTACTGTTGCGCTCCGGTAGCTGGGATGTGAGTTATAGTTAGGCTAATTGATTTAGCTCAAGTTACATTAAGCTCGTTTTGCTGAATCTGTGTCTGATTCTGATACATCAAAAGGAGATAGAAATGACTGCCATGTTACCATTCCTGTATGATGTACTGTTACAGGCTTTTGGCAAATTTCCATTTCGGCTAGCTGCTTAGTAAGTCATAGAATACCCTTTAGGCCCTTTTCTAGGTTGGTTGGACGCCCCCATGTTATTTATCTATGTTCATTATGTATCTGGCAATTGGTGTCAATATAGCCAAACATTAGGGCCACTTAGATGTGTTGATTGATGTGTGTGGTTTTATTGCCTATTTTTGTATCAGTAATACATGTGCTGGTAGGCTTGACTAGTTGAATGAGGTCTGACGGGAGACAGCAGCTAAATGGTCAATAGGATTACACACTTAGTGTTTTCAAAAGCGCCATGTGGGTGGTGAGCAGTACCGAATCACCACTTAAATGGGTTAGGAAGGTTTTCAGTCACTAGGCGCCAGCTGAGGGCTGACTTACATTAGCACTAATGTACTGGTAATCTAGTAATGACAGAGTGCAAATACTACTGTCTGTGATGTTGATACTACTGCCACTCTTTTAGTTATGCTTCTATCTTTTTTCTGTTCCAATGGTGATACCTTTTGTTAATGTCATTCCAATTCATATTTAGGTGAATCTTTTGTACACTTGCTCACCTAGTTTATAAATGTGAGGATCTGCCAAAAGCTCGAGGACTTACTCCTTTGTTTGAGGCTTTTCTTGGCCTATTCAAACCTGCACATTTTTTACTTTGATCCTGAACTGCAGTCACCAAATACCTTGTGTTTGATGCTTCACATGGTGATGAGGTCGTTTGACCAATCTTGGCTTACTAACTAAACCTTTTCATAACTAGGGGCTCCAAATACGATGAAGCTGGCCATGCTTTTGAGGCTGATGAGCTGAAGTTTGAATAAGCTAGTTATCTTACCGGAGAAAAGGAAAATCTAATCTAGGGTAAAAGAAATTTAAACAATTTACCCCAGGAGAGTGTACAGAACTGTGGATATTCAATTTAAAACTAGGATCGATATGTTTTAACCCTGAGATGTGAATGTTCTGATCGTCTGTTAGACAATTTTCATGTGTTTTGACCCACAAAACTTAGATGTGAATGTTTTGAATGTCTGCCAACTTTGGGCAAAGGACATCGTTTATAGTGTGATTTGTCCTATTTTTTCGCTCAATGCAAATTCTTTGATAATGTTAAGTAGTAGTGCTATAACATATTCAACCAGTCCATATTTTATTTTATTTTATTTATGCACTACCCCTAACACCAGACTTGAACAAAGCTTGTCTGGCGGTTACTCTTGGATCCTTGAAATGCTATATTTTCTTTACATTATACTGATTGGGATACAGAAAAAAAGAAGTTTGGTAGCTCCTTATTTCTTGATATATCAATGACATTGAGCTTAACTATTTGCTTTACATCGGAGATTCCTTTTTGGCATTCTGTTCATCTGCTTGCTGGGATTAGTTTTCCTTTGCACTATTGTTCTGTATATTAGCTTATGTTAGGCTTGATCCTTTGTACCTGCAAGAAATTAGTTTTTTCTTCCAAGATTTTTTTATGACGGCTAGATTATTTCAATTCAGGTTAGGCTGGATCCTTCTAGGCCCTTGAGCAGACATAAGCACTGGGTTGTTGCTGAAATTCTTCGCAGAGCTAAGATGTATGTTCCGCCATCTGCAACGGCATCCAGTGAAAATGATACCAAGGCTAGACAGGCTGGCGTTGCTACCAAATGATCCCGCCTTTAGTTCCTTGGAGACAAAGACACAGTTGCCATTTTTTGTTAATTGAATGTGCATGAGATGTTTAATCCGTGGAAGAAACCATCATTTTTGCTGGACACGGTTTGTTCTTCTGTAGCACCCTTTGTTGGATGGCAGCCAATGGGGATGTAATTACCAGAATCAACTTTCGAGATCCAATGTTTTTTTTTTGGCATTTGCATGTTACTGAAATGGGCAAGAACAGAAGGTTCCTCTGTTTTTGGCACATGCGTATATGGTTGGCAGTCTTGTCTTTATGGTTCCATCTGAATCTGATGATACTGAAATGCGCAAGGCCAGATGGCACGGAGGAGCAAAATCCGAAGTAATTGTGAAAGTTGTATGGTAGAGTGATTTTTGTGAAATAATTTTATGTTGGTATGAGTCAATACTCACTTAACTTGCTGATGCCGCAGCATCTGTGTAAAGTGTGAACTAGTTTTTGTTGTGCTCATTGGTGCTGTAGGTGAATACGAGTATTCAAGAAATTTGGATTTTTGAAAAAGGAAATAAAAATCATTGAAACATGGAAAATGGCAAGCAAATCAAGGAGTTCATGACGAGAGGGTCAATTTTGCAAGCCAATGTTGCCACACGAAGGGAGTGTAAAAAAATCCAAATTTCTCGAGAGTATTCTGCCTTGTTTGATGCAGACTGTTGTAAATTTATGAAGATTCTGAGTATGCCAAGCCGTCAAGGACGACGAGGGCCTTGGCGTACACCATCGTTTCGTTTCGGTCTCGTGCGCTCGAACCGATTGGAGAGGAGTTGGGATCATTTGAAGAGCATAAAATTTGGACCACGTTATCGCGCGACCTATCGCGCAGACACGGATCGCGCGCCCCTATTCCATGCTAACAGCCTAACACAATATGACGCGACTCTCTTCCATGCCTTGTGGTGTCATAATTATTGCAGGGTCAGTAGACACCACACTCGTTGCATGGTCTGTACATGCGGGGTGCAAACTGTTGTTACTGTGCAGTTAGATAGAGACGTCGCTTTCACGATGATGCAATCACGGGCATTGAGAAAAATGAGTCTATTTTCCTTAATCGAACATTACTCTCTCATCAATCATCCATTTTCAAATCCAATTACACCATTGTGATAGACCTACAAAACAAGCTATGTTGCATATGTTTTGAAGCCATTTTACATGACTATCAGTAGTAAGTTATGTATAAGTGCATAGCAATTTATGTTTCAAGATATATGAATACACTGAGAGATATTGTAGACATAGTGTAATAACTTTATAAAGAGAAAATGTGTTAACCTTTGGTGAAGCAATTTACATTATATGTTTACTTGTATATTAGCAAATTTATATAGAGAATACAAATGTACCAACTTAAATAAAAGAGCATGTACCAACTTACACAGGGAGTATAACAATTTATATAGTTTCATAGTATGTCTAGTAACAATTTGTGTAAAGACAATGTGACAATTTAAATAAATACTTCATATCAGTTAAAAATTATTATTGTAGCAATTTACGTAAATAATTTGTTGGTATACACAAGTAATTTATAAATAGCTACCACTCATTAAATATAAGTTGCTGGTACATAAAACTCTTCCGAAACATATAGGTCATGGTCGTATTTTGTAGATCTCATCTTAAAAAACGTAGTGGTGCAAACGGAATTAAAAAAAATGAATACCGCATATAGGATTTATGATAATTTTTATCCTCTTCTTACTAGCCTAGAATGTGTTCTTAAAAAAGGGTAAGTGCATGAACTAATTAGTAGACAAGCAGACACGATTGTTCTACATGCATAGAATACCCGGGTGCGGCTACCAACAATCCTGCGTGCGTACGAAATTTGGGCCAGCACAGGCCGTAGCTGGGTAGGCTGTCGCTCCGTACGGGTCGCACGCTACGGCTCGCACGTTGGGTTCTACGTGAGTCACAATTTTTTATCGCCTCGCGAGCTAATGTAACTAATGGAATGCTTGTGTTCAATTCGGTTCCCCGAGCAATCCGGTAGCAGCAGTATAGGATAGCACTAGTCGGTGGTTAATCGTCACTTGCCATGATCGACATGCATTGTTTGGCTCTCCAGTATAAGGGGTCATGACCATCAGTAGTGAATTCTGGATTTCGGTTGCTTTCCACCTACTTGATTCCGAATAAATGGGTGTTCTATGACACCTCAAGTGTTCAGTTACGGGCTAAGTGTTTGTTTTAACTGACTGAGATTGTTTTTACTAGTACAGAATATGTTGCACATGTGTTTTTCTCCATCGCCACCTGGTATTTGAATTGAGTGATGGCAACGATCCTCTCGGGCATCAGTGGTCATGTAAATTGGATTGTGCTTAGTTGTTTGACAATTTTCACTCGCAATATTCCTTAACTTTGGAGATCATCTGCTTTTGGCATTTGCATGTTACTGAAATGGGCAAGAAGAGAAGGTTCCTCTGTTTTTATGGTTGGCCGTCTTTGCCTTTGTGGTTCCATCCGAATCTGATACAAAATGTGCAAGGTACGGAAGAGCAAAATCCAAAGTAGTTGTGAAAGTTGGCCGGTAGAGTGGTTTTTACGAGATATTTTTATGTTGGTATGAGTCAGTTCTCATCATTTAACTTGCTGAATGCTGATGCTGCATCTGTGTAAATTAGTTATTTTTGTCGTGCTCATTGGTACTTGTTGACGGCAGTTAGCACGTCAAATTGTGAACCGCAAGCGCACAGGTCAGTTGTACCTTTTCCCTCAAAGTATTCATTCAAGGTTTGTCAATCCATGGATTGGCAGCGAACTAACTAGGTTTGTCAATCCGTGGATCAATTACATATAAAGGTAAACTTGATATATATGAATGATAGAGCATAGGTTGATCACATCCACAGATACATATGAGATAGCATAACCAAAGGTAATAAGAGCATATTATCTTCTAATTGTAGATCTAACTAATAAGCAAGCACATCATGCATCTCATCCAAAGCAATCTTTAAACTACTACCTCCGATCAACCTCCCGAAAACCCCTACCCTACACGTAAGCGGACCCCATCACGATCCCCCCTATCGGCGCAGGCAGTTTAAGGGCACAAATATAGATGAACATGTCTAAATATCATGAAGAATCGACATACTAAATCTAATCACCATGATTACACCAAGCATGCTAGATAGTCTAATCCGGAACTACACTAGTAACAAGCATATCCATAATAGACATAAATCATAGAAGAAGGCATTGAGTCGCTAACAGATCGGATGACAAGAAGAACATTGCTTATATTATAGATGTATTTAGATCATCACCTTCATCGATGATCTACTCCTGCTCCTGATCTCCACCATGGCATAGCCATGCAGGGAGGTCATGGTGGCTAAGGTCGGCCTAAGCCATCTTCTAGACAACTTCGAAGACTTGCAGCGCCCCTGAGCTCCCTCTGGTGTATGCCTTTGGTTTCGTCACGTTCTGGTGGATTGATCTCGTGTGTCGATGAATTTTGGACATATTTATAATCTGGAGGACCCGTGGTTTAAATTGAAAGGCAAATGGGCAAAGGAAAGGGGTGGGCCGATCAGCCTGGAGGGGTCCAGGCCGATCGGCCTGGCCCTTTCTTTTACCCCCTCGCGTCCAGCTTCATTGCCAAGTCTTCTTTAATGTTCTGGAACGTTATTTTTGTATGCATGTGGGCCTGACACATCAGTAGCTTCGGGATAAGATTGATCTTCAGTAACTTTTCAAATCTCCGCTCGATCCTCTTTGATTCCGAAGTGATCCTTGTCATATCTTCACAAACTTAACTCTTAAGTCATCTTGGAGAATTGCTCGCCAAAAACTAGCACGGGAGGGGGTAAAAAGACCCTAGGTCGATCGGCCTGGGCCCTTTTTGTTCCTCCTGGTCTTCGTCTTCCTCTAGTCCACTACTCGTTCAAGACTTTATCATAAAAATATACATATTTAGCCTAATTTCCTACGAAAATAGAATATTCTTCAAAATATCTTGCATATATGAAAATAGAGTTACTTCAGGTGCCAAATGGCGGGTTAGTATAACAATATGCATGAAAATATTAATTAAATGGCACTAAAAGTGTGTCAATAACGAGCGTCAACAGTACTGCAGATGATTCCGTCTTATTTACTGCAGACTGTTGTAAATTCATGGAGATCAGAGTTGTAAATTCATGGAGATTCTGATCATGTAGATCTCGATTTTATGTCGGATTGAGCCAGAGCGTTTCCCTGCCGAATGTGCATACTACATTCTCAAACACGTGTGCAATTTCTGCTTGTTTCGACCAACGTTTCTTACCGTTGCGTAGTTATGTCGACGAAATGATCTCCCACTTTATTTTCAACTTGAAACACTAGCACCTCTCAGCTAGAACACATTCTTTTTTTTTTTGAAAAATAGCAAAAACACGTTCACTGGACACGTCATGTGAGGAGTACATAAACAATTGTGGATATGATGAATTATTCATTCGCTGGCACTTACTCCATCCACCTCAAATTATTAATCATTTTAGCTTTTCTAGATTTACAGACTTTTCTATGCACCAGATATATCCTCCCTTCATTTCAAATTACTATTCGTTCTAGCTTTTCTAGATACTTAGCTTTTACTATGTATCTAGATATATATTATATCTAGATAAGTAGCAAAAGCTATGTATCTAGAAAGGAGTGCGTTAAGCCGTGACTGATCGCGCAGTCCACCAATCGCGCGATCTTATTACATATTGTTGCATGCATATCTCCATTCAGACGGTTGGAAACTGAAACGAGTAGACCATACGAGTTGAGCCATCTTAAAATAAAATGAGCAAAGCATGAGTTAGCAGAGTTATCCCTTTCACATGAGGTTATTGCTGACATTAGCGTGGGAAATTGGGGTTGCACAGGCGCCCTCTTCAGTTGAATTGGGTTCAGAAGAATCGGGCTCACTGGCATCAACCTCTGGAGGCACCTGCAGAGAAGGCAGTTGGCTCAGAAACAAATCGCAACTGCTGCTGCAGAGTGCGAATTTGATTAAAAAGAAGTGATTTTGTTCAGTCACATGGCGTGATCGCACCTGAACAACTCTGAGTGAGAAGGCAGGCTGATTCTCCGAGCGCTTAGCCCTGTCGAGCAGCTGCATGTGCACCAGAACATCCTCCGCCCTCTCGGCGTTCACATCCAACGCGTACCTGACGCTGAAGCGGTGGAAGTGCGCCCAGAGCCTGTCGGCGAAGTCCGGCGCGAGCGCCTCGGTCGCGCCGGCGTCCCTGAGCCGGCGCAGCACGTCGTGGTAGACGCCCAGCCTGGTGCGCTCGCTCCCTGGGCGCAGCTGCGGCTGCGCGTGGACCCGGCCTCCCTCCATCGCTGAAAGCACGCCCCCGCGAGGTGTTCGGCGAAATGCGCGCAACGACTCGCTCGGTCGCCGTGGGAATCGTCGCCGGCCTCTCGCACATCGATGATCCCAACGGCGTACGGCTGCACGACACCCGGCGTTTCGCGCGCGCGGCATCCCGACAGGATATCCGGCGGGCCGTTGACTAGCGTCTGATTGGCCAAGCCAAACTGTTGTGCAGTAACAGCGACGACGGCATGCGCTAGATATAGAATTTGGCATTCCCTTCTCGTCCAAGATTTGTTCGTAGTTGACTTTTGTTTCGCATGGCGCTTGAGACGATCAACATCACGTCAGCTCGTGATTACTGTATCATGAAACGAGAGTTCAGAATAATGTCCAACGATACGAACTTGGCCCTTCCAGCATTGCAAACCTCAAGTGAAGCTCTCTCTCCATTTTCAGGCAAAACTCAAGCGAAGCGCATGTTTTTTAGAGCCAGATGGCAGTAGAGAACAGGAGATTGAGCGCATGCATGTCAACAGATCCGGTTTCGCCTCTGTATTCTGTCAACACATCAACAACTTGCTTGTTCAGAAGGTCAGGAAAGCGTTTCCCTTGGTTTTGTTGCTGATGCAAGCCACCCCAGGTTCATGAACCCATGTCCTGGCGCTGCAGCCTGCAGGAATAGCATCGTTGCGTCTCTATCTGAAATCCGGAATTTTCAGGCTCACCTATATCACACAGGATCACTCATCACTCTCTTTCACAAAAACTCGGTGACTGATCAGGCATCAGGTAGCGATGAAATCGTCACTTGCTGCCACTAAACCTCAACGTCAACTTTCAGACGACGATAACCAAGAAAGAGTCCAAGAGGAAAATTGACGACAGCCCAGTGCCCATGCTTGCCTTAAGAAAGCCCACTTTGCTCCTCTCTCTGTACGCCTGCATTTCGTATTGGGCCTACTTGGCGGCCCAGATGAGCCCACTCGCGGGAACAACTAAAACCCTTTTTTCTTTCTGTGAGAGGCTCAATTAACCGTCCGCACACGTGACAGCGAACGCGCTCAGGTGAGTGCGTCCCCTCCAGTTCCGTTCGAAATTAAGGAGGGAAAAAAGGGGGCGGCGGCAGCGACGAACCCTTCCGTTCCCGCCCCCGCTCCGGCGGAGGCGGCGGCCGGGATCACCGGCCATGGCCAGCCACTCCACCTACATCCACGAGCTCCGCAAGCTCATCGCCTCCTCCACCACCACCTCCGCCGGCTCCGCCCCCGGCTCCGCGCACCTCGAGGTCAAGCTCCGCGAGGTCCTCCCCAACCTCCTCCGCGACTACGTCATCCCTTCCCGCAAAGGTTCGTGCCCACCCCTCCCTCGCTCCCCCATTCGTCTCTCGCGGGTGTCGATTGAGCTGACAAGTTGCCATGGTCGCGCTTCCGCGAGGCGCAGCATCCGAGAGGGAGCTCCGGGAGGTCATCGCGTTGCTGAACCTGGTTGCCTACACGGCGCTCAAGTTCCCCGGGGTCTTCTACAACGGCCGCGCCGCCGACGTCATTAGCGTCATCGCCCGCATCCTCCTCTTCCTCGCCGAGCCCGATTTCAGGTACCTGCCTTCTTCCCCTCTTTTCCCTCCACAAAACCCTAGTCCAATTGTTCCTCGTATTTGAGTTTGCTTTGATCCGGGGATACATTTGCGAATGAGATTGTGGTATGAATGTGCCATTTGATTGGGGCCGCGTGGCTTGTATATAGTTTTGCTAAAATGCAGTTAGATTTATCCCGTTCCAGTGTGCAGTGGTGTTGCAACTTGCATATATTGTCCATTTGATTCGATAGCCGTTCGTCTCCCATCCAGGCGTGTGTTGGATTTCTCTGATAATGCGTGTGCTTCAGAGGCCAAATGTGCGGACACTAACTAAACTATACTCACTAGTGTGTTAATTACCAGAGTAGCAAGCTACCTGCAACTGGACATAAAATTTGCCGCTAGTTTTCTTGCTGGGGGTGAAAAGAAATGGCATAGTAGGCTAAGGATGCTGTGTAGGTATGGCATCTGTCAAATCTTCACCACGTTTGTGTAACTGTTATCCTTGCGGTCTTTGTAAGTAATTTGGTACGGTAGTGTTATCTAAGTGTGCCAGTGGATTTCACTTGTTAGATGTCCCACCTGTCGTTTACATGTATGCTGTTTCTTCACTGTTGCAGGTTGAGCCATGAGCTTATATTCACTGCAGTTTGGAATCTTCTCTCCATTCTCCGCACAGGTGACCGAGAAGCCTACAGACAGTTCTTCCTGGATGCTATGGTTGCAGTAGAAGGTATGTGTTTTGCTTTGTTCCTCTTAATCATTAATTGTATCCGCCGGAGTGCAATTAGTTAGGTCATGCAGAAAGGCTGAAACTTGACCTTGTCCAATCCAACAGATGTACTATATGTGGCATCAATACATGATGAGAGTCCTGGTGGTGTGCCTCCTGGAAGATGTTTAGTTAAATGCCTCTGTGGATCCTTCACAGATATATTAGATTCACCTGGGCCTTACAGTGAGCTCCCAGACAGTTGCCGACCTAAGAATGGACCTGGCGTGGTGGTTGATCTGACAGGCGATGCAAGATGGCGTCCATTTGCCACTTCGCTGATTAAACTAGTCAACAAGTGTCTTACAGACGGGACCTTGTATGTTGATGGGCTTGTTAACATGTCATTTGTTTCTGCTGCTTGTTCTATCCTCTGCTATGGGGATGGTTCTCTGCACAAGGTTGGTATCAGCCTTTACGAATAATTTTAACTTTTGGTTCTCCCTGTGTATCTTCAACTTGCTGATGGCCAATCTGCTGCAACAGGTTTGTTTTGATTTCGCGCGTATTGTGGCAACAGTGATGACTGCTGAGATTCTTCCTATAGAAAATATAATTCGTTCAATCACATGCATTTTGAGCCAAGATGCCACTGAACTTTCTGATATCAGGTATTATTATGTTCCTACACATTGCTTCCAGTTATTGAAACTACTGCACGTATTCGGGAGAGATTGGTTGGATCTTGGATGAAATATTTGGTCCCAAAATTGTTATGCTAAATTATACTTTGCATCTTTTTCTTTAGCTGCTTTGCATTTGCTTTTGGTAATGGATTTACATACTATCTCTCTTTATTGTCACGATAATGTTAGAGACTGCCCTTTGGTGATGCTCTTTGCTTTGTGTATTGTATCGCACTGCTGGGAACTTATCTCCATAAAATTGTAAATGAAACAGTTAGCTGTCTTTTTTTTTCTCCCGAACACGCAGGCGTGTCATTGTATTAATAGATTAAATAGATTCGAAACGGTCCGATTACATGCTGACTCCATGTCTGGGGTTAGTTTTTCTTACACGTTCTCACCCTTGAATCAACTAGTACTACCCTGTTAGCCGGCCTAACGCTGCAGGCTGCCTAGAGCCTTTGCTCCTGCCAAGATCCAGAGATGCACCTGTTCAGCTGCCTGAAACAGTTAGCTGTCATTGTGAAGTTTCTTAGTTAGTTTTTTTTTTGGTCCATTGTGTATGTAGTTCACGCTGGGAAAAGAATATTATTGCATGTTTCACAATTTTCCAAATTTCAAAGTTGAATCTATCTATTAACCATTTTCTTGATAAGAACTGGCCAACAGCTTCAACATCAGTATTGTTTTGCTGTAATGACCAACTGGGAAAAAAATAAAGCAAGTAAAAGCTAGATAAGGAGACAAACATTTTTTTTCCTTCAACAAAGGTATGCAGCATATCAGCTGTTTGACTCCATGGCTCTACATGTTCAGTTAAGTTTATTATTTTATCAAGCCTTGCACTGACTTAAGTGAAGAATGTGTTGCCAACCTACATGCATGTCGAATGCTAACCAGCTAACTATACTACACCTATGCAACGATTAAACAAATTTGTATAAGTGATGCGGTATTTGATCATTGAATGCAATATTCAAATTCAAACTAAATCCAGACAGATGATTCCTATAACTTTATTGGTGTTTGAGGTCAATGGAAATTGCAATGAGACATACCACTTCACCCTGCCATGTGTGAAAATCAATACTCCATCTGATTCGTTCCCCCATGTCTTCCTCTTGGGGAGAGAATCCAGAATTAGTTTCCTTCAGAGGGAACAAAACTATATTGCAAATTGCAATGAACAAGTTCTTGAACGGCAACATGTATGCTACACTGTTACTGTAATTCCTAACTTCTGAACAATTCTAGAGTGACTTGTATATGAAATAGAAGTAGTAACTTATAACATAGGTCGTTTCCCCTTGCTTATTGGAATCCAGACATCATCATGTACCGATATGCTTTATCTTTGTTTATGCAGAGATGCAGATTATGACTTTTCAATGGGAGCATGTCTTCGTGTACTGCATTCTTCATGCCCTGGTTATATTGTTGAATCTACAGCTGCTGATATTGTTAATGTGCTCCAAAGAGCAATAAAGACCAGCAGAAGTGCAGAACTTCAGGTTCAAGGACCAACTTGACTTACCCAGGTTCTATGCATACTTCCATAGTTCCATGTGCTAACCGCTACTCCTTTTCAGGTTGCAATGTACACTGCATACAAGAGAATAATTGAACTCTGCTCTGCACAAGTATGGAAACCAGAAATCCTTCTGAAGTTGCTCTGCTTGCCAAAACCTTGCAGCAAACTGATTGACTGCATTCGAGTGGTCATAAGCAAATTTGGTCAAAACTTTTTTACTCTGGATGATGGTAAAGGTCAAAGCAGTCCTCAGGCAAGATCAGAAAAAAATGACTTGCCAAAAGTTGGCCAGAAAAGAACATCACAGAATGAGCAAAGCAGTTGTGCCAAACGTCAAAAAATGACCGAATCAAGATTTTCTGCTGGCATTGGGTTTGAACTAAAAGAAGGCTATGCTCTTCGACAATCTTTAAATTCACTGATTAAGTGCCTATCGCCAGAGAATCATGAGACTTATCCATTAGACCCTGAGACTGCTATAGAGGTGATTAGTCTGTTGTGTATATCGTTAAGTGTTTATCCAAGGACAAGTCTGTTTACCAGAGTTTCTAAGCAAGTCCTTTCCTGGATTTCCTGGATTCACAAACAGGTTAGGCAAACATCACCAGAGACCTGTGTCTTAATTTATTTAGGTTGTAATTTTTCTTTGAACTGTGTGACTTAAAAATTGTTAAATCATGCAGATAACCCAGAGAAACTTGTTTTCCTTTGATGTGCCACTGTATTTTGAAGCTCTTCATACTGTAATGCTTCTCCAATGTGAGCCTTCCACTTCTTCATGTCCATAATTTATCAGCATTGTGCACTTTGTGCATGGCTTGTTGTGTGCTGTTATTTTCTTATGAGCTGTCTTTGACATATCAGGTTCATTTGTGTAGGAAGAGCTTTAAATATGTCCTACTACTTGCATAATTTTCCTTTAAACTTTGGTAATACTTCCTGGTGTTTAGGACCTTGTTATGTAGCTTAGTCTAATCATATACTGCTCCATTTGACATTGCGGTAGGTTGTGATGGTTCCGTTCGGCATGACCCCTTTTGGGTTTTTTAAATTCTTTGGTTGTTTTTTTTTTCAAAACCAAAGATCTTGTAGGCAGAGATACTGTTGTGGAACATGAGCTAAGGATCAGCAGAAAACAGTAAGACTTAATCTATTCTGCCAAACCGAACACCAGACTAGCCTGTGCTGTTTTTCCACAAAAGCATTTAAAAATAAGCACTGTACTGCTCTGCAAAGCACCCACAGATGAACCCAAACTCCCTAAGCAGGTAAGCTGAATGACCAGATAAGCTAGCTTACTTAACATGCACAGTGAGCTGTTTGTGCCTTTCCAGATTATATACCCTTGCAAGCTTTCACCACCCTCCCCTGAATAGCATCAACAAGAGTGCAACATAGTAGGATAGCTAGGCTTGTTAAAGATGGTATATATAAGGGATCTTTTACCCTGGCACAAGCTTACAAGTTTCATAAGCTTGAGCTTGTGCTAGGCTTGACATTCCTGTGTATGTTAATCAAAGTTGTGCCTGTCTTTATTTCAATTTCAGTAGCTTTTACCTTTTTGTCTTAATGTTGGTGCAGTCAATCTTCCTGGACACGCTAAACTGTCTGAAGATGAATCTCAATTGATTGATGATGGTACACATTTTGTTCATCAAGTATATGCTGACCTCATCAGCATGTTGAAACTGATGTGGGACGATGGTCATGCTGTCACTCAAACTACTTCAGACTACAAGATAAAATGCCTTTTGATGCAAGTCATTGCTAAGCTTGGCAATAGACTGAATGCTGGATGTGATCTTGAAGTCCTTGATTTGGCTATCCATAATGGAATTGCTGAGATTCAAAATGAGGCAATTATGTCACTACCCATAATTGTGTTGTACTCTGGCCCTACGATGCTTGGAGCAATGTTTAAGAAACTTGAGTGAGTGGACATGCCTCCCCTTTCATGATTTTAGATTAGGCGTACTTTTCCGGTTTAAGATTTGTAATAAAAGCAAGAGGAAAATGCCATGTTGAGACATACTTTATTTGTTACACGGTACAATGAAATTCTAGCCTTCAAATTGTGTTCTCAAATACATGAAGATCATGATTTTATGCTGATATTTTACTATGCCTTATCCTGTTTTCTTGCTACAGTTCAATGGTTGCTTTAGGACTTGAGAAAGTGGGGAAAAGTATTGCCGTTTCACTTGGTTTTCTATCTTGCTTAAATGGAACCACTGATTACACCAAAAACGTGGGGAACCATTGCAAGCTTTTCTTGGACAAGCACTCTGAACAACACACGTCAACATTAGATCTTCTCTTGAGAGGTTTCTGGTGTCCTCAATGTGATATCAGGAGTAGAATTGTTTGCAATGAAGAGCAAATTTCTATCTTGGACAGCGCACTATTGCAAGTTGAGAATGTGGACTTCAATGTTAACATCTCCAAGGCCCATACTCTCTTTTTCAAGCTTCTCTATGCAGATACTTTTGAGGAATCTATAATTTCTTCGGTTGAAGTTTTGCCACGGATATTGAGGCATTCGAGTAAGAGTGTTCTGCTTGAGATGAGAACTCAGTGGGTTCAATGTTTTGAGTTTCTACTACTTCATGAAATGAAAGCTGTCAGGGAAGCATTTTCTGGTGTAGTCTGCTGCTTCTTGGAAAGCAATGTTATGGACATTTTGTTTTCTGATGGACTGGGAATGGATGGAGGGACTATAGAACGTCAATTCATGGATAAAATAAAATGTGCTTTCACTGAAGCTGAAGATTTTCAGATTCATCTGACACTTCTGGAATCCATTGGTACAATTATGAAAGTTAGCGATATTCATGGAGAAGTTTTCTTCTGCTCATTTGTGTTACTTATTGGTCAGCTTGGTAATCATAATTCCATCATAAGGATGACTACATTGAGATTAATTCACAGATGCTGCACTTACTGTTTCAAAGGAGGACTCGATCTCTTCCTCTTGAAGTACTCGCATGCTAGAGATAATTTATATAACTATCTGTCATCTAGACTTGTGACTCATCCCATAATGATTAAGGAATTCGCTGAGAATGTTCTAGGTATTAAGACCGAAGAGCTGATTGATAGAATGGTTCCATCAGTTATACCAAAGCTCATCGTGTCGCACCCAAACAATGACCACGCCCTTATTACTCTTCGTGAACTGGCAAGCCATCTAAACACTGAGCTAGTAGATCTGATTGTAAATTGGTTGCCTAAAGTTCTCTGCTTTGCTCTTTTTTATGAAGATGGGCAGCATTTACCATCAGTTCTACAATTTTATAAGAATGAGACAGGAACTGATAGCAAAGAGATATTTGCAGCTGCTTTGCCATCACTGCTTGATGAAATTGTATGTTTTGCTGTGGAATCTGATCAGAGTGAGACTGATATAAGGTGACTCTTCTTTCCATTAGACATGCAATTCATTATAAACTTGGGTAACTAGGAACAATTATCTAATGATATATTAATTTTCAGGACAGCAAAAATTTCACCAACAATTCAGAATATTGCTAGAATTCTGACAGGCAATGAAACTCTTCCTGAGTTTTTGAAGAATGATTTTGTTCGCCTTCTCAATAGCATTGACAAGAAGATGCTTCGTTCTGATGACATGAAGCTTCAAAAACAAGCTCTCCAACGAATAAGGAAATTGGTTGAGATGATGGGCCCTTATTTGAGTACACATACGCCAAAGATTATGGTTCTGTTGATTTTTGCCATTGATAAGGAAGGCCTTCAGATGGATGGTCTTGATGTCTTACATTTTTTCGTAAAGCAGTTAGCTGAAGTATCACCAAATAGTATCAAGTATGTTATGTCCCAAGTTGTAGCTGCTTTCATTCCATCTCTGGAAAGGTACAAAGGATGTCCTGCTCACCTGAGTAAAACTGTTGAAATCCTTGAAGAACTTGTTGTGAAAAACAACAGCTTGCTAAAGCAACATATACGTGAACTACCACTGTTGCCTAGTCTACCATCTTTATCAGAGGTAAACAAGGTAATACAGGAAGCTAGAGGGTTAATGACACTGCAGGATCATCTGAAGGATGCTGTCAATGGTCTTAACCATGAAAGCTTAAATGTGAGGTACATGGTAGCTTGTGAGCTGAGTAAATTATTTAATGCCAGAAGGGAGGATATGACTGCTCTCATCATTGGTGAAGATATTGCTGATTTGGATGTAATAAGCTCTTTAATTATGGCTTTACTTAAAGGATGTGCAGAGCAATCAAGGACTAATGTTGGCCAGAAACTGAAAATGGTTTGTGCTGACTGTCTTGGTGCACTGGGTGCTGTTGATCCTGCTAAGATAAAGGTAATTTCTTGCGAGCGCTTTAAGATAGAATGTTCAGATGATGATCTTATATTTGAGTTGATTCACAAGCATCTTGCAAGGGCATTCAGAGCTGCTGCTGACACAACAGTCCAAGATGCTGCTGCCTTGGCTATCCAGGAGCTACTAAAATTGGCAGGTTGCCAATCTTCATCTAGTGACAACAATCTGAGAGGCCAGAAGTTGTGGGGCCGTTTTTCAAACTATGTCAAGGAAATAATTGCCCCGTGCTTAACATCAAGATTTCATCTTCCTAACCCAACTGATTCTGCTGTAGTCGGCCCAATATACCGCCCAGCAATGTCTTTGAGAAAGTGGATATACTATTGGATTAGAAAGTTGACATCACATGCAACTGGATCCCGTTCTGGTATTTTTAGTGCATGCCGTGGAATTCTTCGGCATGACATGCCAACTGCACTCTATCTCTTACCATACTTGGTCTTAAATGTTGTCTGCTATGGTACACCAGAGGCTCGTCAAAGCATTACTGAGGAAATCCTGTGCGTTCTCAATGCTGCTGCTTCTGAAAGTAGTGGAGCTGCTGTTCATGGAAATGCAGGGGGGCAGAGTGAGGTCTGTATTCAAGCCATCTTCACTTTGCTTGATAACCTTGGGCAGTGGGTTGATGACCTCAAACAGGAAATTGCTTTATCCCAGCCTAGTCATGCCACGGCTGGAAAGCATGGAGGTAAATTGAAAGATGGAACATATTCTGGTTATGAGCAGGATCAAATGCTGGTGCAGTGTAGCTATGTTGCTGGGTTGCTGGCTGCTATACCCAAAGTTACTCTAGCAAGGGCCTCTCTTAGATGTCAAGCTCATGCTCGTGCTCTAATGTACTTTGAATCTCATGTCCAGGAGAATTCGGGCTCCTCCAATCCAGCTGCACAGTGTAGTGGCACCTTTTCAGATGACGACATATCTTTTCTTATGGAAATATATGGAGGATTGGATGAGCCTGATGGCCTCCTAGGTTTAGCTAATCTGAGGAAATCATCAAGCCTGCAAGATCAGCTTATCATTAATGAGAAAGCTGGAAACTGGGCCGAAGTCCTAACCTTATGTGAACAGGCCTTGCAAATGGAACCTACGTCTGTTCATAGACAATCCGATGTTCTTAATTGTTTGCTAAACATGTGCCATCTTCAAGCCATGATTGCCCATGTGGATGGTTTGGTTTGCAGCATACCCGAGTATAAGAAAACTTGGTGCATGCATGGAGTGCAAGCAGCATGGCGATTAGGGAGATGGGATCTAATGGATGAATATCTGACTGGGGCAGACAAGGGTCTGGTGTTCAGCAGTTCTGAGAACAATGCTTCTTTTGACATGGATCTTGCTAAGATATTCAAGGCTATGATGATGAAAGATCAGTTTCTGGTTGATGAAAAAATTGCCCAGTCCAAGCAAGCGTTGCTTGTACCTCTGGCTGCAGCAGGCATGGACTCATATATGCGTGCGTATCCTTATGTTGTAAAGCTCCATATGTTGCGTGAGTTGGAAGACTTCAATTCCTTGTTGGGAGATGAGTCATTTGTTGATAAGTCATTCAGTGCAGAAGATCCGGATTTTCTGAAGTTAACGAAGGACTGGGAAAATCGTCTGAGATGTACACAACCGTCTCTGTGGACAAGGGAGCCTTTACTCGCTCTCCGAAGGATGGTTTTTAGTCAGAGTCATATGAACGCTCAAGTTGGGAACTGCTGGCTTCAGTATGCTAAGCTCTGCCGTTTGGCTGGTCATTATGAGACAGCTCACCTTGCAATACTGGAAGCAGATGCTTCAGGTTCCCCCAATGCTCACATGGAGAAGGCAAAGTATCTCTGGAATATACGGAAGTTTGATAGCGCTATAGCTGAACTTCAGCAAACACTTCTCAACATGCCTGCAGAAATTTTGGGAAGTGCTGTCCTTTCATCTCTTTGTAGCCTCTCTCTTGCTTTGCCAAATGCACCGATCTCTGCAACACAAGCATCAAAAGAGAATCCAGATGTGTCTAAAGCCCTTCTTCTCTATACTAGATGGATCCACTATACAGGACAAAAACAGAGTGCGGATATCAAATCTCTCTATTCTAGAGTAACAGAATTGCAGCCCAAGTGGGAAAAGGGTTTTTTCTGCATGGCAAAGTTTGTTGATGATTTGCTTGTTGATGCTAGGAAACGGCAAGAAGATGAGAAGATTGCTTGTAAAGTTGGACCAGTCCCTTCTAGCTCTTCTAACTCTGTAAGCAGGGCAACTGAAGAGAAAGAGAAGCCTTGGTGGGAATCGCTTCCTGTAGTGCTACTATGTTATGCAAGAGCACTTCACAAAGGGCATAAGAATCTTTTTCAAGCACTACCTCGAATGCTTACTCTTTGGTTCGAATTTGGAAGCATGCACACCCGAGATGTATCTTCATCTGATCAACGCATGAAAGAGATTCACGGAAGGGTATATTTGCTTGCATACCCTTTTTCAAATTCGTCTTTCCATTCTGTTTAAGAAACCTAATCTGCCCGTTGCAGGTGTTAGGCCTCATCCGTGGGTGCTTGAAGGATCTACCAACATATCAGTGGCTTACTGTGCTGTCTCAGTTGATCTCTCGCATCTGTCACCAAAATGATGATGTTGTCAGAATTGTCAAATATATCATCACGTCTGTTTTACGGGAATACCCTCAACAAGCTCTGTGGATGATGGCTGCAGTGTCAAAGTCAACAGTTCCTGCAAGACGGGATGCTGCTGCAGAAATATTACAATCAGCAAAGAAAGGATGTCGACGTGGGAGTCAAAATAGTGCACTGTTCAATCAATTTCCTACTCTCATAGACCATCTCATTAAGCTCTGCTTTCATCCGGGGCAGCCAAAGGCGAAAACAATAAACATCTCAACTGAGTTCAGTTCCTTGAAAAGAATGATGCCACTAGGAATTATCTTACCTGTCCAGCAGGCTTTAACGGTGACTCTGCCATCATATGATTCAGATATGTCGGATCAATCTGGTTTTCACCCCTTTTCAGTTTCTGAGCATCCTACGATAGCTGGAATAGCTGATGAAGCAGAAATTCTTACCTCCCTTCAGAAACCAAAGAAGGTACGTCGGATATTGGCTTGTTTAGTTACTACTCCCTCTGTTTCAAATTATAGGTCGTTTTGGCTTTTCTAGAAACTAAAGAAGGGTTTAGGGTTTCAAAGAAGGGACGGAGGGAGTACATTTGTAAGAGCAGCAACTGTCTAGGCAAACTAAATTCCACATCAAAAGTCATTCTAACTTTTGTTGGATGGTGAATATTTCAGGAATGTTTGTACAGGTTATTGTTGAATTTGATAATGGAGCTACAATGTTGTTTAGTACTTTTACTACAAGTTTATTAGTGTGATGTGCGTTCATTCGGCATTATTTTAAAAGTATCAGAGTTAGCTATAGACCTATAGCTATACTTCAGCAACTCATAGGCACATCATTTCAATCTTCAGGTTGTTTTCGTTGGAAGCGACGGAGTTGCTCGCCCATTTCTATGCAAACCAAAGGATGATCTTAGGAAAGACTCACGCATGATGGAGTTCAATGCCATGATCAACCGTCTCCTCTCCAAGGTCCCTGAGAGCCGCAGGAGAAAGCTTTATATCAGAACCTTTGCAGTGGTACCCCTTACCGAAGATTGTGGAATGGTAGAATGGGTGCCCAATACTCGCGGTCTTCGTCATATTCTTCAGGACATCTACATAACTCATGGAAAGTTTGATAGGATGAAAACAAATCCACAAATCAAGAAGATATATGACACATTCCATGGAAAAATGCCTGACGATGAAATGCTGAAGAAAAAAATCCTTCCAATGTTTCCCCCAGTTTTCCACAAATGGTTCCTGACAACATTCTCGGAACCAGCTGCATGGTTTCGTGCTAGAGTGGCATATGCGCATACCACCGCAGTGTGGTCAATGGTTGGCCACATTGTTGGGCTTGGCGACAGACACGGTGAGAACATCCTTTTCGACTCAACAACCGGGGACTGCGTTCATGTGGATTTCAGCTGCTTGTTTGATAGGGGCTTGCTACTGGACAAGCCTGAGGTGGTGCCATTTAGGCTTACACAAGTAAGTACTGAAAGCCTCTGTATCCTTAGTTCCTTGTATTTCAAGTTTTGCACGTATTTGGCCTGTAATCTCTTTTTTTTCTTTTCTTTTGTGAACCTGCAACTGCAGAACATGATTGATGGCTTGGGCATCACTGGATATGAAGGCATATTTCTTAAGGTCTGTGAGATCACTCTGTCGGTTCTCAGAACTCACAAGGAGACCCTCATGACCGTTCTTGAGACCTTCATCCATGATCCGCTAGTGGAGTGGACCAAAACTCAGAAATCCAGTGGAGGCGAGGTCCAGAACCCACACGCACAGGTATGAATATGAACCGACGCATTGTGGGTGTCTTTTACATGTCTCGAAACAAACCACACGCATATTCTGATGTGTTTCTGTCCACCGATTCATCCAGAGGGCCATAACTAACATCAAAGCGAGGCTCCAGGGAGTTGTGGTGGGTGTGAAAGCCACTCCGTCCCTGCCGCTTTCCGTGGAAGGCCAGGCACGCCGCCTGATCGCTGAAGCAGTCTCCCTCAGCAACCTCGGCAAAATGTACATCTGGTGGATGCCGTGGTTCTAACAGTAACGGGCCCTTCCTTCCCCCTTGCTAAGTATTAGGTATGTATATAAGCATGAAACTCGCAAGAAAGTGGCGTTTTGTTGTAGCCCTAAACCTGGCTTATCGCCCTAAACAATGCTTGCTGTTTGGCCTCAAGTCAAGTCTCGGGCTGAATGGACGACCGGCAACTCCTGAGGCGGGTCGTGGCTGTGCGGGGTGAGCTGCGCAACAACATGCGTAGGTGTGCGACCCCAATGTCGGAGCTCCTGCGCGGGTCAGCGGCCATGGCCTGCTGATCAACGCACGCGTGGGGAGGCTTCGCTTTGCGTTGCGATGCGATGCGATGTTGGGCGGCAGACACGGTCATGACAATGATTGCACGAAGCGTGCCGCGGATCTGCCGTGCGCTTCGGACCCCATTCCACCTCGGCACGCCCAGTGATCCCATCCCATGGAGAGCACCCGCGTCGCGCGGGCACCGTACAGTGCGGCGCCGCCGGCAGCCACGCACGCCGTGCCCAGCGCTAGAACGTGCAGGTTTTTTTTGTTTTGTTTTGTTGATGACAAACGTGCAGGTTGGTGCTGTGGCTAGCAGCAACTGACACCGTCCTCAACCAAGAGATGGAACGGAACAGTAGTACCTGTCAGCTGTTGCATTGCATCCCATTCCCAGTTCCCCAGTCCCCCCCAGATTCCTCAACACCGCGCTCTGTCAGTTGCAACCCTGGATTAGCGGCATCCGCCACCATCTTCCAATCCTTTGCATTACGAAAAGGCACGACGACGGTTGCTTTGTCGTTCTGGCCCGGGGGAGTCGACAAGAAGATTACGAACTTTGGAGTCTAGATTGACCACCTTTACAACAAGAGTACAAAGCTAATAGCGAGTGGAGGATTGATCCAGATGATGCAGTGGTGGTTAGCTGAACATGCGGCTGGCTGCTTTAGGAGGAATTAGGGCAGGGCCATTAGAAATTCAGGATACCGACGTGCTATTTTTTTTTTTTCCTAAAGTGATACCTCCCCCCTCGTCTCCTGCAAGCCAGTGCCAGTGGCTGGTCTTGTTGGTCCCCCCGCCCAACCCCTCTCGCCGTGCGGGGTGCCAAGAGATACGACAAGGGCCACTGATCTGCCTCCGTGGTGAAATCTTTTACCCGCCTTAGAAAAAGGGATTCCTTCTCTCTTTTCTTTTCTTTTCTTTTCTTTTCTTTTCTTTTCATTTCATTCATGTCATGGGAGGAGCAACTCAGCAAGAGAGCAAGAGGAGATGGACCGAAAGTGACCCTTGCTTTCCTTTGCTTGGACCTTGGAGAGGGAGGGAAACAGAGCGGGGTTTGATGGAGAAGAAACAAGGCTAGGAGCCTGCCTGTGCAAGTCCCTATCAGTGCCCACATCGGTGCCCTGTGATGGTGATCACTGATCAGTAGGAGTACTCAGTAGAGATGAATAGATGATGAAGCGGATGGGAGGAGGAAGCTGGGCTCACTTCCTCTTCACTTGACACTGTTGGTTTATCAGGCGCCCGGAATCAGCCCAGGTCAAATTGGACAGCTCCTCCAGCTTCAGCCATTATATTCCAGTAGCCGCCGTATGTGACAGGAAGCAAAAAGAGAGGATCCATGATCTTGTGGCGAATGCATACAGAATTAGAGTTACAGAGCCCAATCAAATCAGCAGCTGAACCCAAACATTTCAGTAACACGCACATTCCCATCCTTTGATGATACCACAATGCAACCAACAACCATGAACAGAGGAAGCTGATAACAGGCCCATTATTAAAAACACCAAATTAAAGGAAGTGCTGAGAAAAGCGCAACCAGCTGATTACGATCAATCATTAGAAAGGAAAGGCAGCGAGCTTTGCTCTTGTTAAGATAGTAGGAGAAGATTCACCACAGCACTTTGCATCTGCATATGATGCTAGTAGGACATGCTACTACACAACATGGGTTGGTTATCATGGGGAGATTGGATTGCAAAAAGGCCTCCCAAATCTTTGCCTCTGCCTGCCTGCCTTTTCCGCTACTCTTCACTGCAATTACTGCTGCTACCACCACTACACTGCTGCTTAAGCTTAATTTAAATTTATTGCTGCCTGCTGCTCGAGCTCTTCTTCGGTTCTTCGTCTTCCTCCTCCGGCCCAGCCCTCTACAAGCAGCCTCCGCCGTAGCCGGCGTTCTTGAACAGCTCCTGCTTTATCGCGTCCGCGCTGATCCTTTCCCTCTGCATCTGCTTTTTTTTTCATCATCCAAAATCATCGTCAGGCTTCTAGTATGGGCTATGAATCAATCAAGAAGCAATCTTGTTGTATGGAGTACAATTTACATCTCAAGAAAGAAACGAAAAAACAAGGGTGTGATGCTGCTTCTAGTATGGACTATGGAGTAGTCCTACCTCAGAGCAGGAGGCGTGCATGCCGAAGTCGTTGAAGCAGCTGACGACGCACTGCTGGATGTCGAGCCCCAGGTTCTCGAGGGTGCTCACCGTGGAGAGCAGCAGCCCGGGCTTGGCGGCGCAGTAGATCTCCACCCGGGTCTCGCCGCCCTCCTTGCGCTCCACGTCGAACTTGGGGGTGTTCCGCGCCACCATCTCGTTGGGGTTGAGCTCCCGGAACACGCTCAGCACGCCCGGCGTCTCCTGCTGCTGCTCGTCGATCTCCTCCTGCAGCAGCTTGATCCTCTCCAGCAGCTCCTTCATGTAGTCGATCGTGTCGCCCAGGATCGATGTCCTGTCCATCTGTTCCAAACAAAGGAGGCACATTTCATCTCATCTTCAAACAAACTGGAGGAAAAGATTTGGATTTGGATTCCTTCTTACCTTGCTGATCTTGGGCACGACGGAGCGCAGCATGGAGAGGCGGTCGTTGAGGCGCTTGCGGCGGCGGCGCTCGGCCATGAGGTTCTTGGACGGCATGCCCTCCACCCGCTTCTTCTTGGACGCCGGCGGGGCTGGCGGCGCGGCGCCGGCGCCGAACGCGCCGCCGCCCTCCGCGAGGCCGGGCTCCACCTTGCAGACCCCGAGGCCGCCCTCCGCCAGCGCCGCCTTGGGCTCGATGACGTCAAGAAACCCCATCTCGGCGCCGTAGTCGGCGGCATTATTGCCCCCGAACGCGGCGGCGGCGCCGTAGACCTCGCTGAGGCAGTCGAACCCAGGCGCCGCCGGATGCGGATGCGGCTGCGGCTGCGGCTGGTCGTAGGAGGCCGTGAAGGTGGGGAGGACGCTGACGGTGGGCGGCGGCTGGTGGCGGTCCTGGAAGGAGCAGTCCATGGCGGCGGTGCAGGCGGCCGCCGGGGAGAAGAAGTCGCTCATGGCATTGCAGTCCCAGGCGTCCCTCCGCAGGGAGAGGATCTCCTCCAAGAAGGCCTGCTCGTCCAGCTCCATGGCCTTCTTCTGGCTCTCTCTCTCTCTCTCTCTCCAAGAAGCCAAGAAGAAGAAGGCTATGTTGGCTTGTGGAGAGCGAGACTGACTAGAGAGGGAGAGGGGAGGATGCCAATGGCAATGGAAATGCCACGGTGAGGGTGAGGGGAGGGGGATTAATATATGAGGAGGAGAATGGAACGATGGGGGACAATTATTCCCTGTGATAAATGGTGAACAGTGGCATTAAGGTAGGTTGAGGGCTGAGGGCTTCATGTCATTAGAGAGGAAGTGAGAGGGAGGGAGGGGCCTAGGGATGTGATGGGATGGGATTGGAAAGGAATCATGCTGCCTTCTCACTCACTGCTTCGTATGCTTAGCAGTTAGCATTATCCCATTCACCCATCCATTTCTTTAAGTAATCTCTGGACTTTGCTCTTAATTATTTGTGGACTTTGGTTTGTACCAGCAGCAGCATGGGTAGAATGTAGAGAGGCTCCCAATCTGGTTTTGTTGTATTGTGACTTGTGAACCCTAGGGCAAATATAACACAGTGATAGGGTCCAGGATTCCTCCTGTTTGAGTACAGCTCTGTCTGTTGATCCCATCCCCATCCATCATCTCCCTTGTGTGTAATGTAATTAATCTAGTGATCTTTTTTGTCATCCGTGGGTAATACAGGAGGTATGGGTGATGGGACATGAAAGCGTGTTGTTGTTGCATTGTTGCTAGCAGCCACCAAAAAGAAAGAATACACACGCACCACCTTGTCTGTTGTTTTGTTCTTGAAGAAAAAGAGAGAGTAATGGTATAGATGTGTAGCTTATACTATGTGATTTTCGTTATGAACCATTGCGTAGTGAATGGAAATGTGTCTCCTGTTCTCCATTGCCAATGTGGAAATGCGTTAGCTCTGAAAGTCATGGCCAATGAAACTGAGCAGCCCCGATTGGAGCTGAAGTTCTCGTTAACAACCTGCTGATACGTCCAGATAGATAACGACACTTTTGTTAACTAGCATCATGAGCGTAGAAATGGTAGTCCAACGAAGTCCAAGCCAAGGCTTGAGCACTACAGTAGCAGTACCAAATTTGCCAGTTTACCTCTGCCATTCTGAAAGAAAGGGTTTGGTTTAGCAAAACTAGGGCCTTGTTTAGTTGCCAAAGTTTGGAGGTGCCAAATTACTGTTACAGCACTGTAGCATACTGTAGCGTTTCGTTTGTATTTGTGAATTATTGTTCAAACACTGACTAATTAGGCTCAAAAGATTCGTCTCGCAAAGTACAACAAAACTGTGCAATTAGTTTTTAATTTTGTCTACATTTAGTACTCCATGCATGTACCGCAAGTTTGATGTGATGGGGAATCTTTATTTTTGCATAGTGCCAAAGTTGGGAGTTGGGGGTGAACTAAACAAGGGCTAGGAGAAAGGAAGCAGTAGTAGCAAGGATCCAAAACCATCTTTCTGGACGCCACGGGCACAGACTTTGAAAGGATCAACACTCATCAAGACTCGTCAGGCAGCCTCCACACAGAAACTCTTGCCTTCCTCCTCCTCATTGTCATGCCAGTTGAATGAAGGGGTGTTTGGGAAACACCTGTTAAAGTTTAACACCTATCACATCGGATGTTTGGATGCTAATTAGGAGTACTAAACATAAGCTAATTACAAAACTAATTGCACGGATGGAGTATAATTCGCGAGACGAATCTATTAAGCCTAATTAGTCCATGATTTGACAATGTGGTGCTACAGTAACCATTTGCTAATGATGGATTAATTAGGCTTAATAGATTCGTCTCGCGAATTAGCACAAGGTTCTGCAATTAGTTTTATAATTAGCTCATGTTTAGTCCTCCTAATTAGCATCCAAACATCCGATGTGACACTGTTAAAGTTTAGCACCTCGTATCCAAACAGCCCCGAAATCAAGTTCATCACAAAAAAGAATGGAAATGAAATTCTGTGACCCATTTGTTAACTATTGCTGATTGATAGTCTGGCACCCTGGCCTGGCAGTACTAGTTGTACTATGTACTCTGTATATTATACTCGTACGGTACATGTTACTACTAGTCTACTACATTGCATGTGGGGCCAGATTCTCTGTGGGTGTGCTAGAAAGTGTTTGGGCCATGCTTGGATGCAAAATGTTTTCTGAAGTTCTAAACGTTTACGGCATAACAGGATGCTTTGCTTCTGAGGAAAGTTTTGGCCGTTTGGCTGTAACAGAACTTTGCTGCAGACTGTTTTTAATTTCTGAGAAAATGCAAGTTCAGAAACGCTTCAGCTTCAGATGGATGAATGAATGATTAGGAGGTTGCTTGCTGGAATCATATCAAATCCGGCGCAGAAGATCCGTCCGATCGGAGCAGCAGCGTTCGGGGTTGGTGGGCCCCGGAGGCTGCGGCGAGGTTTGACCCACACAAATGCGTCTGAATCGAAAGAAAACGGCTTTGGTGGCCCCGGGCAGCAGCGGCCGTGTCAGCTTCCGCCTGCATTGGCCTTGGGCCTTGGCCCTGGCCTGCAGGGGGTGGCCCACACGGGAGGGCCACGTGGGGGGGTGGGCCTCTTTGAGGGAGTTTGGGGGTACACCTGTGATTCTGATGCTGCTGACTGTGCTCATGTGTTGCGAGCTGGGACTGCAATACTGCATGGCCCTCCACCTCTTTGCTTGCTGAGCGAACTGTTGATGGTTCAAGTCTTGAACAGAGCTTGTATGTGCAGTAACACATGATCTTATAACACTTGGAAAATCTAGTAGTGACTCTTGTTGTGTGAGATTGTTTGTATATGTAGCTTCAGTTCATCACGAACTGCATGCAGGTATAAGGAGAATATAGACGAGCACATGAAAGAAGAATAGGGTGATGCGGCACAACAATATGTACTCTGCAGTTTCATGGCATAGGTGCATTCTTTCTGCGGTAGTGGTCTGGTGTGGTACCTGCATGCCGAGATTCATCACCAGATTTCAGTCAGGGTGTCGATCGAGATATGAAAAGGTCTGAGCAGCCAAAAAGGTCGTAATCATCTGTGCTGGTTAATTACTCGTATAATCATGCATGCATGTGGTTCATTCCTATGGCTCGTAGCGGCTTCAGAACCCCTGAAAACAGGCTCATCATGAATTAAGGTAGCTAAGCTCAGGATCAGAGATCATGGGACGGGGGATACGGTAGCATGCTTAATACCAAGTGCCAGCTGTACGGCTCTCCGATCTTCACACGTACAGCATGCAGAGTGCTTCTTGTACGTCACATTAATGTACATGCATGTGGCGAGTATAGTATTTGGTAGGTGGCTCCTGCGTCGATCTGCATGTTGATCGATCCATCTGCCAGTCGTTTTGGATCAGATATTCAGATACGATATGACGATCATCAGTACTGATTGTACCATAATTTACCAAAAAGAATATCTTGACGCTAAATAATTGTGGTAACTCCTAGTCCAAATTATGGTACAATCGATTTATAGTAAATTACGACATATAAGAATGGAAAAATTAATTCTAGTAAGTTAACTACATTATTGTCTGAAACTATTCAAATTATTGTAATAGTTGGATGCGCTGGTCACAGAATAAGCTATTATATAGCTGGCTGTAAAGTATACTCTGCCCCCTCTATATATGTATATATTGACGCGTCAATCAAGTTGGCATGGTTGCGCTCCTATGATCTGTATGTGCGTCAACAACGGCTGCATTATACATGTCAATTCCGAGCAATAGTAAGAGGACGATCGACCCTGTCAGAGTTTGCATGGGGAAAGCAAGATAGAGTAGTGTGCGGCCATGTGCATGTTTCGTGTTCGATCACGTACGTACTGCCTGTCGATCCGATCGTCGTAGTAGAGACGTGAAAGCATCATCGTCGTGCATGTACATATGCATCCAAACATGAATCATTCCAACTAGCAATTTCATCTACATCCAAACAACAGATTTGGTATTGAACCCATTTTCAATACTTATCTGCTTTGGTATTAAGTTCAATTCGATGCTAAGATCTTCAATATCTTCGTCCAAACGGACCCTAATGGAAATCGGTTGGGTTGAGAGGCATTTGATTGTCCCGTGCTCCTCAAAATCGTGTAGCGCGTACCAGCTACGTACGTACAAACAATTGATCGTGGTCGTAACCATTGACTGTATGTTGATGGATGGAACTATGCAATGCAAAGCGACGACAACGATGGGAATGGAAAAAGAAAAAGCAGAGATGTAGTATATGCACATGGCCGGCTGGACTTCACCACCCACCGTGAATTCTATTGCTAGCGCTCGTACCCGTACGTCTTTGCAACCTGTTAACGAGATGGATGAACGGCATGAGTGCATGGGCAGCACCGAGCGATCGATGCTTCTTCATCTTCCCTCTTCTTTGCTAGCCTTTGCTTTCTTTCTCTCTCCTCCTCATCTCTCTCTCTCTCTCTCCCTCTGGCTTGTAGTGTGGAGTTGGTTGAGACGGGGTTTGGCAGCCACAAAAAAAAAAATCCTCCGCTAGGTTGCTGGTTGCAAGCGTCCAAGAAGCAGCAGGGGGGGCCTCAGCGTGAGCAGACTACTGAAGGAAGGCGGCGACCGGCCGGCAGGAAACGGAAAACCGCCATGGTTTTGGACCGGCCGCTGGTTTTTGGCTTGTCTTATGCTACAATATTTGCTTTGCTTTGCTCTCCTTTCCTCACAGCACACACGCACGGACTAGAAGTCTAGTAGATGAGCAGTGGAGGAGCTAGTAGAAGAGCATGAGGAGGAGGGCCGGGCGGGCCGAGTACTTTTTCGTGGTGTCGCGTCGGGAGCAGCGCCCGCTATCACAGATTCACAGGCCCAGATCCCCGCTGCAGCTTTTTCGCTATAAGCAAGATGAGGGACAGAGGGAGGCAACACACGCAGCTCTCTTGTCAAGGAGATCCTGTTATCGACATGATGCAAACACAATATGCAATGGATCCATTCAATAGGCAGATGGTTTTGCTAAAGACGATCATGCATTGCATACGTATGCGTGTTCAACTGTTGATATTTCCATTCACTACAAGGTAAGGTAGCATGTGAAAGATACGTCTACACCATATCCTACTACTCGGTACGTACATGCAAATACAAGGTGTACGGGCGGCTTGCAGCAGCGTACGTACCGACATTTTCATTCGAATGGTCCGGTCGATACGTGGCAGGGTACAAAGCCCTACTAGCTCTACTCGCTGTGCAGTTGCAGCAGGTTTAGGCTTCAACATGCTCTGTCCAGCTATATAGATTGGTATCTTTCTCTGTGCTGTCGTATTCCTGCCGTCGCGTATCGTCAGCAACGCATATGCACATGCACATATACATGTATACATGAACGATATCGATCCTTCCTGTAAATTAAAGAGAGCATGCAATGCAATTATATGATTGGTAGCAGTCGTCTCTTGTCTCATTTTTAGTAGAGCGTTACGTACAGAGATGCTAATTAGAATAATGTTGATAGCTAGAGGTAGGATGCAATGTAGACGATGCAGGGGTTGGCTAGCTGCATTGCAATGCAGGTACGTACGCCCGTGACGTGGTCATCGGCCGTCCTGTTGCATCTTGCACTGCATGCGATCCATCCATCATCCAACCATGACGGGTAGGAAAAAGTGCAAACGGGTACTCTTGCTCGTGTCGTAGTAAGGAAACATCTAGCGCCATTTCCGACGATCACTACACATGCATGAGAATAGAGATGCATGAGAGGATAGAGAGAGAGAGAAGGGTAGCGGCCGGGAAGGACAAGCGCATGGCGCCACGGCGAGCCTCGGGAAGTGCTCCCCTCCTGGTGATGCCACTGCTCTATCCTGCACGAGGCCGGCCCAGACAGAGGTGAGGTCGATCGATAGCCTTCGCGTCCCCTAGCACGTGGGGGCCCACAGCACAGTCTCGAGCACGGGCCGGCCGGCACACATCCTCTCGAAACAGATTATCGAGAGGAGGAGAGCAGGCGATCCATTTCGTCATTTCTTCACTGATGACAAGCTAAAAGCTAGCCGTGACGACCGTATGTATTGCCGTGCCATATGCATGCGTACATTGTATAGACCAGCTCGTGCCGTGGTACGTAACTACGTATAGAATACAGGTATGGCAGTACTAGTAATCCATTATTAGTACTCCTCACAAATGAATGGTTTGAGTGGAGCACGTTGGCTAAAATGCATGGAATAATCAACATCGTCACGTACAGATTACAGATGATGATGATGGCTGCAGGCACTACAGGTGGCACCGTACCGGACGTAGGGTTGTGGTTCTTTAGGAATGGCGCCGGTGGGTCTTTGTGCTCTACCACCGGTGCTTATGCAATAATCCTGCATATGCACAAGAGGAGGTGAGAGAGCTATAGAGACATCTGCCTGGCCCGGGACCAAAGCAAAGCAAAGCGGCGGCCAGCAAGAAATGAAAAAGAGCAACATGCATGCGGCAGCTGCGTGCCATATGCATCCATCCATTTCCCGATTGATCGACCCCACTGGATGAACAGAGCATGCATCGACTACATGCAGAATTTACCTGCACACCCCGTGACGCTAGAACCACTGGCATCATCGAGAGGACGATGGATGCATTGCATATTCGTTCGCATGGGAGAGGAGGAGAGCATCTAGCTGTGTGTACACGCATGCTATATGAACAACTACACTGCGGCTACCACGCACCTGTATAGGGCCGGCCGGTGGTGAATGATACACAAGATATGTTGCAGCAGTGCGTGCGTCCCAGTGCAAAGCCTGCCGCTGATGATTGATGCACAACATGCATGTCTCTGGCCGTCTCACGGCAATAAACCAGCAAAACGCGAGCTGATTATATATTACCAGCGTGATCGATCACACGGTTTAGCTAATCACGTGGTTAATTTGTCATCATGCAGGTGACATAACAACAACTGACGATGGACGAGCCGATAACTATTGCTAATAATAAGCAAGATCCGGATGCCCGGGCATGCATGCATTATCATCAGCCAGTAGCACGCCTGAAAAAAAGAAGAAGCTTGGGTTCCCAACAATAACTCGTCATCAATCAGTGATAGCTCTACCTGCGAACTGAACTGCATGCCATGATTATTCTTCAGTCTCGCGTCCGTCCGTCCGTCCGTCGTCCCAGGGCGAATATGCAGCAGGCTGAGATGATGATGAGATGGATGCCCGTCCGAATGGAGGCAGGCGCACACAGCAGAGATGCCATGCGATGCGATAGTAAGCTCGTGGTCTGAACGACGGCCCCAGATCATGCAGTGTTGTCAAGCGTTCCTCGTGGAACTGCTAGTTATCGTCGGTCGCAGCGAAGTCCCGTGACACACATCTCCCTGCTCCATCGATCCGCCTTCAGTACCACTGGTGGTCACTGCAAGCAACCAGCAGCAGCAGCAGTTCAATAATGGAGAAGAGGAGCGGAGCCGAGATCGGCTAGCCGCTCCGGAGCCGAGATCTATCTCCCTCCACATCTGAAGCTCAAACCATAGCAATAACATATATAGCAGCACAACAAGGAACCTCAAAGGAGCGCCTGCCTTTGCCTTGTGAGACCTCAGCTCAGCTCGAGAGCTCTCGGTAGCCAAGCCAGCAGCCAGAATGCCACGTACGGCCTCCCTCGACAGAATATATGCAAGCAGCGCGACAGGGGCCTAATGGGACACCGCCATTCCTCACCACTCACCACCTGCACAAGCATGTAACGCGATGCATCGTATGATACACTGGGTACAAGGAAGCCTCGCAGAAGAATCTGCCTCCTCTCTTTCGCCTGCTTTCTCAAATCTGCACGCCCCTTTACGCAAAAGCAAAATATTTTTGACAGCAGCTGCTGCTATAGTCAGTGGTACGTACGGCAACCTTTTCTTTGCATTGCATTGCTTCGCATCGAATCCAATCACCTCACCAAAAGGTAAAGTGGCGTCACTTAATGATGAGATACCTACGGAGCAAACCAACAACTCAACACGGCCTCTCTCTCTCAGCCCTCAGCTCAATCACCCACCACCATCTCCTTTTGCCCAGCCAGAATCCCCGCGGGGCGGAGCGGGGGGACACTACTAGCCTTTGCCGCACCTGCGCCTGGCAGAGCCAATAGCGAGCGAATTCACAGCATCCATCCGTCCAACAGCACAAAACCACACAGGCCAGGGCCAGGTGATGAGATGAGAGTGCAATCACAAGATCTCAAGATCATCACCCCTTCCCAGTGCTGCTGCTGCTGGGCTGCAGCCTTTTACAACACATGCTTCTGCTGCTCATCAGGATTCAGGACCCCTCCTCAGGCCTCGGCTGAGCTCCAGACTTGCAGTACCATCACCAGACACAATCATACCACCACAGGCAGCCCTTTTGTCTTCTCATGGAATCCAATCCTTCACCTTCACCTTCACATTTCACCACTTCACCGAACCACCAGTCCAGTCTACCAGTCCTAAGGTGAATATTCCGGGCCTTCTCGCCTTTCAAGGATTCGAATTATGGCCGCGTCAAATAATAGCCTGCCCGCCCACGTAGTAGCTGCTGTGCCCCATCATCCCAAACAGTACAAAGATGCCCAATGGAACAAGTCCCCAGTCATTCTTTAGAAGTTATCATTGCAAACCTACAAACATGTCCTCATACAATTTTTTTAAAAAAAATCCAGAGAGACAGCAAACAGTCCGCAAGTACAGCTACAACAATCTACCCAGAGTCACGGGAGGCAGGGCCACCACCATCACAACAGCAAGCCATGGCCATCCATCTTTGACATACGGTCTCCATTGTAATATGGAGTGCCAAAAACATTTTACCTATCATAGCCGCCTCCACCCGCACGGCGGCCACCACCGTAGCCTCTCTCTGGCATCCGATACGGCGAAATTGATCGCTCCCTTCTTGACCTGCCCCCACCATAAGGAGGCGGGGAGTACCCGCGCCCACCCCTGCTCTCATAGTAGTCTCGCGGGTCCCCCCTGTGCGGGGAGTAGTCCCTGTAGGGAGGGTAGTCTCGAGTATCCCTGTAGGAAGGGTAGTCCCGACTCTCCCTGTAGGAATACATGGGAGGTGGAGACCTGCGGTACCCATAGCCATTGCGGTAATCCTCATCACGACCGCCACCATAGCCTCGGCGGTATCCTCTCCCACGGTCTCTACGCTCATACCGGTGACCTGCCACCAAGATGTAGCATAAGTAGTAGGTAATGCAGGATATGTTTTATCCTAAAAGCAAGAAAAAAACATTTCAACTGAGCGGCCACTAAGTGATAAGACATGGCATCACAAAAGTGAAAGGGAAACGGACAAAAGGAATATTCTCAGAAGGATTTAAAAGGATGTTACCAAGATAGCTTCCAGGAGTCGGTGTCCTTGGCCGACCACGGCGCGACTGAAACAACAGAAAGAGCAAAGTTAGTCAGATTACAAGCAAGCAACAATAAGAATAAAAGTATCATTCTTGGATCATGTAGGTAATTACAAGTTTCTCTTACAATCCATGGATACACGCCCTGCAATAACGGACCAAGGGAGGAAATAATAACGAAGAGCCCAAACTCCAACTAGCAGACATCCAACGTTGCTATGCACATGGCACCGCACATGCTTGACTAATGAGTTGGCAATGCCCATTGATTAGTTGAAGGTGAACACTCAGGTTTAGTTGAAAAATTGCTACGTTTAGTTGTTGTGAATCTTGTGGTGCATAATAACTCTTTGGGCTGTCCACTGATGGAGCTGTATTTGCTAAAGTTGAAATTGATGAACTCAGAATCTTGATTGCTGCACATAGCTTGCACAGTATCTTCTGAATAATAGCCAAAAAAAACTTCCAGGTCAACACGCAGCACATATGTGGTCTCACTATTAGTATCAACAACCCTAGTGAAGGTAGATGCAATTACCTTTTCAACTGTAATGTTTCGACCTTCCATTACAGAATTGTTAAGATACTTGATGCAACGCTCAGCTTCTTCAACAGTGTCCATGGTGACAAAGGCGAATCCACGGGAAACACGTGTATGGGGTTCAAGAACAACATGGCAACCAACCACCTAGTCCACAAGAGATGTTATGATGTGATACTTCTGAGAGAAATTTGGCTAAACTTTGTATGAAGTCAACTAACCCGTCCTTCCTTCGAGAAATAATCTTTAATCTCCCTTTCAGTCACCCTAGAAGAGAGTCCAGTCACATATAGAGTATTTCCACGGTTAACAGCCTCCTCCTCCCTGCAAAACAGGAAATAATTAAGAATGTGGAGATAGCAGATGCAAAATTGTTAGCTAACATTAACTAAAGGGCATGGAAACTTAAGGTAGCTCATTGAGTAAAAACACTGTTTCCCCCTTCTCTTTTTTCCCACTGCATCTCTTCGTACTAGTTCATTAGTCTAAAACATTAAAATTAAATGCCATCCAAACTACTAAAACATAATTCGAGTAGCAAAATCTGTTGCGTACATCATTATCAATGAAAAGTTTCCTTGTCTGATTTCAACAACTACTACCATATGACATTGCATTTTTGTTATGCAATAGGATCCCATTTCTTCATACAAAAAAAAATAATCATTACAGATGAGACACATTGGTTGTTACAAGAACATACTTACCAAAGCAATGCATTTCTTTACATTCATTGTGTAGTTGTCATGCCACATATATTGTATATGACTTTCATGACAAATCTATTTGGTTCATTTGAACACTCTATACTTTAAATAACTCACTATACGGAACAACTATAATAATAGAAAGCATACTTTAGAATTTGTTTATTCTCACCACATTGAAACATGCTATTACTTTATGAACCTCACTTAGCTTCTAGCAATACAATTACCAATTATGGTGCACAAACATTCTAGATCTTGATGGAGCACATTGACACATGCCAGTTTTCAAATATTCTAGTGACAAAGGAAAATCATACAAAACTGATGGAGCACAGGTTCCATTAAGCAAAAAGAAAATAATGTATAGAAAACATTTTAAAGCACACAAAAAGAAGAATACTGAGCACCTTTCATGGCTTCTAGATCTTGACCTCGCCTGAGATCTAGGATCAGGCACGGGCGACCTAGACTGAGACCGAGCTGGCGACCGTGATCTTGACCTTGCTTTTGGGTGTCCCCTGCTGTAAGGAGAAGGGGACCTCGAGTACCTGAAAGTAAGAAATTGCCACTAGCACATATTAAACTTGTAGTTGCGATAAGGAGTTCTGGTAAGATGGCTAGGAATAACCAGTTTGAAACTCGAAATTAGCATGCAAAACACAGTAGATACATTTCAGAACTGAATTTAACTCTGGCAATAAACTCTCTAAGCATGGCAGTGACACAACACCATATTGGTTACTTTCAACTAAAAACACAGAAGAAGTATATTCCCATAGTGGTTTACCATAACTGTAAACCCACCATGTGGTGTTGCTAGAATTCCTCTAAACAATGAGTGAGTACAATGCATATAACTTAGATGGCAGTCACTTTGAGGAAGAGGTTTGTCACTTTGTCCTCAATTGTGTGCAATGGCATAAACCAACAACTTCTTTGGGAAACTGCTATGTGCAAGCCTGCTAGGAATTGCAATTGGTCGAGTGCGCTTACAAGAAACAGGTAGAATAAAAGTATAAGAAAAGGTATACAAGGAGAATCTTAGCACTTTTAAGTGTGCTCATGGAATGGATCGCCAAAAATAACCTGAGCTCATAAATACATTGAGACACATCTAGATAGACCCCCCAAAAAAAAACACCAATGAAATGTATTAACAATCTGTTCAAAGTTAGTATTAGACAATGCACACTTTGGATAGTAATAAGTAAGTTCTACCAGATTCAAACAAACGCCATCATTTCTGGTTAAAGGTTTAGGAGGTAAACATGCACACGACAGATTCAAATACACTGAGCTAACCTTAGTAAAAGGTGAACAACAATCTAAACTAGCATAGCCCTCAAAAAACATAAGAAGCAAGATGCAACCAATCTCAATATTTAACTCAAAGGTGACAAACAAACTACAGAAATCACAACAACGCCATCCCTCTGGCGTGTACTCCTACATACTTTACAGATCCTGAGTTTGCCAGTGGTGCCCCCAATGAAGCCAAAGGGCAGCCACGAAACTATTAAGATTCTAATCGGAAAAACCATAACACTAGAGCCAGATCAGGGGTGACCAACGCGCGAGGATTACAAAGGAAGCATATATACGAGAAGCAAAGCCGGCGTAGTTACCTCCTGCGCGGGGAATCGGCCTGCAAAGACAAAGGGGAAGCAACACCCGAAGCGTCAGTGCGGAGATCAATGGAATCCAGGGGGAGAAAAAAAATCGCAAACACGAATGGGACAACGACGGCGAGGAGGAGGAGGAGAGAATCACCATGATGCGAAGCGGGGATGGCGCCGCAGGCGGCGGCGGTGACCGACGCGGTGGAGCTCCCGGCCGTCGCGGGCTGGGGCTAGGGTTTGGATGCGCGTTCGCTTCTCCCCTTCCTCTCCCCCTTTCCGGCGTGCGCTCGAAATGGTTCCGCGTGGTATTTGTCGGGCAAAGACCGCAAGAAAGAGGTGGTGGTGGGCTTCCAGGTCAACGAGGCCCAGCCCAGTTAACACCGATGCGCGCGAGGAAAGGGACGCGGCAGTTTGAACCGTTCGCTTTGCGATGGACGGCCAGGATCTGTCACTCCACAAGTGGCCTGCTGCTCCTCCCCCTGCCTAGCAAAGTCGGCAGATCGACGGGGAAGGACGCAGGAGCCGAGAACGGAAACCCTCGTGAACGGCGGCGGCGGCGGCGGCGATGCCGCCGGAGAGGAAGAGGATGGCCGGGCTGTGGGAGCGCGAGGTAGGCGGCCTCCCTCCCAGGCACTTCGCCAACGCCGTCATGGCCTCCAAGGTTTTTCCCCCTCTCCCTCCTCTCTTATCACGTACTCTGATTATTAGCCCGCAATTCTGTTTGTACCAACCTTTGATCCGTGGATTCGAAAAATATTAGGGCATAGGGATGAGAAATTAGTGCATTTGATTCGGCTTCGCGTTGCTGCATCTATACTGTAAGCAGGGACGAAGCCACTAATTTTACTTGAGAGGGTCCAAAGAGCTAAAGTAAATAATAAATGGTGCTAAGTAATGGTTTTTGTCCTTTTTAGCTACTAGAAACATAAAAGGCTAATTAGTAGAATGGCACAGGCATGGGGGGAACCATGGCACCCCCATTGCCTCCGTCCCTGCATCTATGCGCTTGCTGAATTTCAGAGAGGATGAGAGCAGGTTTGTGACCAGTTTGGCTGTGTGCAGGACTTTGTGCAATCTCTCAGCATACAAAAGAGGCTACGGAAGCACAGGGGCTGTGTCAACACGATAAGCTTCAACTCAGATGGGAGATTCCTCCTCTCCGGGGCGGATGATCGGAACGTCGTGCTGTGGAATTGGGTGGAGGCGGCACCGACCTTCTCGTTCCACTCTGGACACAGCAACAACGTGCTCCACGCGCAGTTCATGCCCTTCTCGGATGACCGGAGCGTTGTCACGTGTGCTGCTGATGGTGAGGTATGCATACATTATGTTACCTTGGCAATGACAAGCTCGACGATCTTGATGTTTATCGTGCTTTTTTTGTCACTAAAGCACTTGTGCTATGTTCATCATTTATGAACCGAAACAGGTCAGGCATTCACAGATACGGGAAGGGGGTTGCGCAACTACAGACAAACTTGTTGAGTTAGATTTTGCGGTACACAGGCTGGCTGTTGAACCAGGAAGTCCGTACACATTCTACTGCTGCTGTGAAGATAGCTCTGTGTGGCTTGTATGTTGTTGAGTCCCTTTGCTTCTTCTTACCCCTACTGGATTCTTCTGTTGCTGACTTTGTTATCTCTCCAGTTTGACCTCAGGGGGAAAGATGCCGTGGAACTCTTTAGATGTAGGACTGCAGACCATTTCACTGCTGACGACATCGAACTCTTTGCTATTGCCATAGACCCAAGGAAGCCCTGTTGTTTTGCAGTTGCTGGATCAGATGAGTATGTAAGGATATATGATACCCGCAAGATTGGTCTTGATGGAAATTCTAATTCCGGTCTCGCAACTGAGCACTTCTGCCCTCCACATTTGATTGGTGAAAACAAAGATGGAATAACTGGTTTGGCTTACTCACAGACCAGCGAGCTATTAGCATCCTATAGTCATGACAATATCTACCTTTTCTCAAGAGAGCATGGTTTACACTTCAACAACATTGAGGTAGATGAACGACTCCTGATGGATGAAACTGGCCCCTTACCTTTTTGTAGAGATAAGCTGCCTATACCTAAGGCATTCAAGGGACACACGAACCAACACACCATTAAGGGGGTTAACTTCCTTGGGCCCAACTGTGATTATGTTACCTCTGGGTCAGACTGTGGCCGTATATTTATTTGGAGAAAGAAGGATGGGGAGCTGATCAGAGTGATGAACGGAGATAGACATATTGTGAACTGTGTCGAACAGCACCCTTCTGGAATTGTTGTTGCAAGCAGTGGCATTGATAATGATATTAAGATTTGGGAACCTGGTGAAGGTGAAACCCACTCCATTGCTACTGATGACAAGGTATGTACATTGTTGTACTTGGATCTCTAATCGTTCCCCTGCCTTGTTAGTTGTTATATTCTTTGTATGCACAACTGTCATAAATGTCGTATGTTCTTTGTTCGGAAAAAAAAAAGAAAAACTTGTCATAGATGTCGTACTGTCTTGGGCAGGCATGGCTAAATATTCACATAACAAATTAGTTTTGCTCGAGATCTGTTCAAAATGAAACTGGAGTGTCCCCACACTCAGACACAAACATGCTTCATCTTTACCCCCTTTTGTGTGTGTGTGTGTGTGTGTTGTGTGGGTGGGGAGTTCATTTGCATTGTGAATCTGAACTTCTGAAGTATCCAATGTGAGCTGGAAATTTTCACTGTAAAAGGAAAAGGGCTACAGAGGACCAGTTTCACGTTAGAAAGTAGATTGGGTTTACAATGATGTCTCTTTTTGTTGAAGTCACAATCGAACTACCAGAATCTAAAATATTATGAAAATCTGCATACATATCATCCATATAACTAAAAGATAGTAATCAAATTGTTGTTTAAGCTTTTTAATAGGACAGTTGTTTCAATGAAAAATGAAAAGGGTGTGCAATATAATTTCTCTTTGCCCGTGCAAACTTAACTTATTTTTATTTTGGCATTGTAGCAATGAGCGATCGCATGATCCTCCAAACAATGTTGCTTTCCTTTTTGGTCCATTATTTGACACTGATGGAGATATTGTTTGCTGCCCTACTTTCAAGTTTGAACAGAGTTGCAAAAATTCTGTGCTGTTTTATGAGTGATCTAGAATCTTGATATATTTGGAACTTACTTTTTGAAGGTCAAGGAAGATATGTGGCTCTCCACCAGCAGTGATTCTGATGGCTTAATTTACAACGGCGATTTTGATTATGTGATGGACTTGGATGATATCTATTTATATGGAAATGCTGATGGACATTCATCTAACGAAGATGAAGATGGATCATCAGAGGAAGATGACGATGGTGACATCAGTGCCGAAGAAGATGACGATGGTGACGATAGTGCTGAAGAAGGTGTTGATGGTGAAAACAGTGCCGGAGATATGAGTGATGGTTGACGACGACATAACAGGCAAGGAAGATTGCACTCAGCTATTAGTTCAAGAGCTGCTGATGCTGGTTTTAGTGTAGGTGATGATCTTGGGAGAATCCAGGCTTACAACGTGAGCTAGTTAGGATTCTCAGTAGTCTCTGCATTTCGCCTGCTAGGCTACTGTTTGTTGTTCCTTTTCACTCTTAGTCTTTCATTTTTCACCTGTATATATTTTCTTCAGAATTGGGATAGTCTAGCATCGTGGTGTAAATGTGTGTAAATGTCTCGTGAAAGCGATTATCCTTTATCCAGTGAGAGAACACATGCTAACAAGGCAGCCCTGGGCATCATGATACTTGATGTAACATTAGAGCCCCTTTGGAACGCACGATTCTAAAAGCGCAGGATAGGAAAAAAAGTTGTGATAGAATGCGCTAACATCTTGAATCCTATGGATCGAAGAAACACGAGAAACGGTAAGAATGGGTGTTTGGATGGAGCAATGGAAAAACACGGGAATTTGATGAGAGAATGATACGAAGGAAATTTTTCATGAGGTACCTCTTGGTAGAATTCCTTCAAAATCTATGGAACAAGCTGTTCTATAGGAATTTCAAAGGATCCGTAGGAGCTCTCTTTATATAGTTTTATGTAGCCTGTAGGATTCCAATCCTCCAAAATTCCTCCATTTTCCCTTTGTTCCAAAGGTTTCCTAAGTTTCCATCCTCTCATATAAAAGAGTTTGTGAAGAAGTGTTTGCCCTTGATAGATGCTCCATGGCTCCTTAGAATGCACACATTGAAATCAGCACGGCGTGCGAAAATTGTACTGAGTAGTATTAAGAAAACAATTCAATTCCTGAAATGATTTTCCTTGTTTAAAGCAACTTTTTTTTATCTACTAGTGTTGTGCTCAGTAGTACATAGTTTCTTTGATTCAAAATACTCGTAAAATACTTTATTTTAACCTTCTCATTTTCTTTCAAAATAGGAGTACATGTCATGATAGGAATATTAGACTTTTCCCCCCATTTCTTCCGTTCTCTCCTTGCTAAATAAATGCTATCATCCTCAAAAAATGAAATTAAAATAATTTATGAAGGGTAATAAGGTCATTTGATCCGCTCTCTTGATCTTCACTCACAACTTGTCATCAAGTTAAATAAAAGCAACAAAAACATTAATTCTATCTCTTTGCAAAAAATTATTGATTCTATCTATCTGTGTGTTTAGGCTGAATTATGTTTAATAAAAAGTAAAAAAAAAAACAAATTCCTGAAACCGACCAAGTGTGCAAGTGGGGGCCGACCTCCCTTAATCCTCACCGCTCCTTTAAAAAGAATTGAATTTCTCCTTGGAGGCTTCCAGCCCGAACAAGGAAAAAAAAATCTGACGCCTGCTGCACCGCACCTCGACCTCTCGCCGTCGCCGCCCATGGAGTCCGTCGCGGCCGCCGCGATCGCCACCACCTCCCGGTCTCTCCCGCTCCCCTTCTCCTCTACCCCGCTCCACCGCCGGTGCCGTCCCGTCTTCCTCCCCGTCGCCGCCTCCAAGCGTAAGCGCTCACCCCTTCCGATCCCTCCCCTCCCCTCCCCTCTCCTCCATGCGCGTCGTCTCATTTCGACCTCTCTAGTGGCGCAATCCTCATCCATGCACCATTTACAGGCCACAACGACGACGACAAGGAGGTTGCCAACGGCCCCGGGCGCGAGCCCACCAGCCTTGCGCCGTACGGGGGGCTCTCCATCTCGCCGCTCTCCAAGGTACGGACGCTACGCGGCGGTTGCCGGTTGACCCCGAAAACCCCGGTCCTTGGAGCAATCCGATAGCACCCTGGCCTGATTCGTTCGGTTTCATGCCGTTTCTGGACGTTTCGTGGGCATTTTTTTCTCTCTCGTCCTTTTGTAGCATTCGGATCGGCTTGCTTTCTACAACCAGATTCACGCGATCTCCTGCAATTTCTTGCTTTGATTCGGCTCCATGCCGTCCGCAGATGGTCGGATCAAAGCTGATTGATGCCGATGTCGGCTGACATGGTCCCCGTGTTGCATCTGCAGGACGCGGCCATGGGGCTGGTGGTGAGCGCTGCCACGGGGAGCGGCTGGACGACGGGATCAGGGATGGAGGGGCCGCCAGCGGCGAGCAGAGCCGGTGGGGCGGACAGGCCGGAGGTGTCGACGCTCCCTTGGTCGCTCTTCACAAAATCGCCGCGGCGGAGGATGCGGGTGGCCTTCACCTGCAATGTGTGCGGGCAGCGTACAACCAGGGCCATCAATCCTCATGCCTACACTGATGGAACTGTGTTTGTTCAGGTATGAATTCTGAGATTAGTGTAACCTGGTTCTGTGTACAATTTTCTAACCTGTGGTATGTTATTAGTTCATAGCATATTGTTTAGGTAGGCTTCTGAATATTGAAGAAATAATCAAAATTGAGCATCAGTACAGTTCGAATTTGAAAAACTCGGTTATCCTAGAGATGTCGATCACTTGGTATTGGATTAGATATGTAGTGTTCTGACCCATTTGTGAAAATCCAACCAAGTGAGGCCACTTGCTAGGTTAAGGCACTTACTGTTCTGATCCATTTTGGTCCTTATAAGAATTGACATGCAAAGCTTTTCCGTGTTCACGGAAAGAGAGTCAATACTCGATATTACGAGAAAAGAGAGGTTCTGTTGCTATAATCTGATGTAAGTTTTCTTGTGGTCTATACAGATATCGCGCTAGGTTGCAGTGTGCTTTAATTTGTTTAGTTTTGGACGTATCCATTTACTTAAATAATTTTAGTCCATTCCAATATCAACCGAGATGTCTATTAGCCATTTAGTCTCTGTATTACTATGTTGCTTCTATTGTTTTGCAAGCACAAACTTCCCCAGATTATGATTTGTCACTGTTCTCAGTTTGGTATGTGGTTATCTCTGTCCTTGCGTTTTTCTATTATTATCTTGATGAACTCTGAATTTTGATTTCTCACGTATAGTTATCTCCAAACTATGTGTGATTTCTGTAAGAAGTTTTTTTTTTCACATTTGGGTGTTTCCTTCCCCGGCACTTCATTTTCTATCTGGTTGTTTGCTTTCATGTTTATCCATATTTGCTGAATTTTGGTCTGTTATTGCAGTGCTGTGGTTGCAATATATTCCATAAGTTGGTCGACAATCTGAACCTGTTTCATGAGATGAAGTGCTATGTTAGTCCAGACTTCCGCTACGAAGGGGATGCTCCATTCAACTACCTTGACAATAACGAGGATGGCGATACTATCTTCCCTCTCTAAACCTTCTCCCTTGTGTTTCAGTGCATGATGATGCCGTTCTAATTTGCTCGTGTAGCTGTATGTAATAAGCAGATGTACCTTCCTGAACTTGTGATATTATACAGGTGTATGTATATAATTGTTTGTACTTAGTGCACACCTTGTGCTGCAAATTTTATACAGGTAGCAGATAATGGAATAGACACGGAAGTTTATGCATTTGGCCTTATGTTCTATGGTGTCTGAACATGATATATACGCCAGTGGTTTGTGGAGTACATTATTTTTTTCTGAAAAGGGTGGAGTACATTATTTTTATTTTATTTTTTTTGAAAAGGGTGGAGTACATTATTGGAGGCAGTTGTTTTCAGGCTCTGGTCTTGTCTCCTGTGCAATTCTGGGGACTGAGTGGTGCCTTCCAGGTGTTTGTGTTGAATTGGAACATCAGTCTAGCAGTTGTGCACACTGAAGGGTAAATTCTTGAAGGTTCAAACTCAACTCAAATTCACCCAAAAAGTTTTAGAATATTGTTCATTTCAAGATTCATGTAAAAGAAAAGAGGTGGTTTTGTTTGGTGTCTACGAAAAGAATCTACCATGCTCTAAACCCCCGCTTACAGTGAATGTACAACATATTTTCGGTTGAAACATGTGATGAATTTCGTCGGAATTTTTCAGGTTGTGATGAATTTCGTCGGAATTTTTCAGGTTGTGATGAATTTGATCAAGATTTTTGAAAATCTCTAGATTACAAGCCGTCTCAAAGGAACCTTGCTCTTTCTTCCTCGTCACAACTCACAACACTCCATCCCAGTGGGTTGGTTTGCGCGCACGCTCTCACTTCTCCTTCACTTGGCGAACAAGAGATCGATCCTGGCGTCACCCAAACCCTAAATCTCCCCCGCCTCGCCTTCACCTTCGCCTCGCACGGGAGCGGCGGCGGCGGCGGAGGAGGAGGAGGAGGAAGAGTAATGGCGAAGCGAAGCAGAGGTAGGCACTGAACCGACCCGACCCAGCCAATTTGGCGCAGCGATCGCTCTCCCTGTTCGGATCTGAGGGTTCGGTCGCAGGCGGCGGTGGCGCGGAGGCGGCGCTGAAGGCGGACTCGGCGGCGATGCGGCTGGTGTGGCGCAGGGGCGCCGTGCGGCTGGTGCTCGTGTCGGCCATTGCCTGGGCCATGCTCGTGCTCCTCGCCCTCGCCTTCCACCTCTGGTCCTGCAGCTCCTCGGTCGCATTCCTCTCAGGTAAGGCCAAGCCAGTCCCCCCGCGGCTTCCCTCGCTTCTCCTAGGGCATCGAGTTATCCATCGACCCATTGCGGTGCCCATAGCTGTTCCGGTAGCAGTGTTCTGTAGCTGCCAGCTTCGTGTTTGGAATGCACTTATGCCTTGAGCTTGATGATACAGCAGTGTAGCATCGTTATTTGTTTACGTTGGTTTGGAACTAACTCGAGTAGTGATCAGGATTTAGGACAACACGGTCGTTTTAATGTTCTTTTGTGATGCCGCCGACAATTAGTTCCTTTCACGTTCACTGAACAGTGGTGTCTTAAGTTTTTTTTGCTTCGGGAGTTACAGCTAATGTTCATGAACTGTTACTTGCTCATGGACACCATAATTATAGTTCTTCTAATACTCAAACCTCTAATATGATGCAGTTTCAATGCTACATCTTTTGAATATCTTTGTTAGACTACATACTCTCGAGTTAAATACATTCTAGTCTTCCATCATTATCGTGACATGGTTTCCTATGCCTTGCATCCCTGCAGCTCTTTGTAAAAAGGACAGTAAAGTCCTCAATGTGCTGGATTCAATGGGGCTCTCATCGAAACCACTCCACCGTAAGTCTTGTGCCTCAAAAAATTCTGACACTAAACTGTGACTGCTTCATAGCCTCACTTTTTACTTCAATCTACAGGCTGCCCAATACCTGTTGCAGATGATCCAAATGCTGTTGCCATTCCAAAGAGGACTCCCAACACAATCATAAAGAAATTATCATATATAACTATTGACAAACAGGATAAAGATCCTTCACCGCTGTTTGGAGGACGTCAAAACTGGAAACAGAGGGAGGAAAGCTTTAAACTGAATTCTACTATGAAGGTAGCCTTTTATTACATGTCTACACTGTATAAGCTTCCTTGTAAGCTTGGTTCTTAATTTATAAGCGTTAGTGTTTCATTTAAGTGGCAATAAGTGGCTAAGTGCATAATAGTGGAAAGATCAGCTGCATTCTCCTTTTACTCCGTAGATGAAGGCATTTGGCATTGAAGTATTTGCAGATTTTGTTGAATGCTAAATGAGCCAATCTTCAACTTAATATTTTCCAAGATCTGTTTGGTGGTCATTCATAAGTAGAATCTGCAATGAAGTTGGTATTTTGGTGGCGAGTTAGTGTAATTTTCAAGTGCTTGCCTGTTTGAGCATATAATTTAAAATATGACCTGCATTTTCATCATTCTTTCAAAAGAATAGTACACAGTTTCCCTCTTAATGATAGCTTATTACGACCTTGTCTTTTTTCCTCATCTTCTGAATCATCTGCTACATGTGTTTGGTTTGTGATGTATGCTCAGGTGCACTGTGGATTTATGAAAAATAGCGGTGCAGATATGGATAGTGTTGATGTCAAGTACATACAGAAATGCAAATTTGTTGTTGCCTCTGGTATTTTTGATGGTTATGACATTCCCCATCAGCCATCGAATATTAGTCGCCGGTCTCAGAAGTTGTTCTGCTTCCTGATGGTGGTAGATGAAGTATCTCTTGATTTTATTGAAAAGAACACCACTGTCAAAATTGACAGCAATGGAGGAAAGTGGGTTGGTATATGGCGACTTATAACGGTGCATCGCCTCCCATTTGATGAACCTAGAAGGAATGGAAAAATACCAAAGATTTTAACACACAGACTATTTCCTCAAGCTTGGTATAGCATTTGGATTGATGGGAAAATGGAGCTCATAGTTGATCCGCTGCTTATTCTCGAGAGGTCACCTTTCTAACTGGAACCTCAGACATGTCATATTGCTTGGTCAATGATATGAAATGGAAATTCTTTGCAGATATCTCTGGCGTGGAAAATACACTTTTGCGGTAGCTGTCCATAAGCATCATAGGAGCATCTATGAGGAGGGTGATGCAATAAAACGACGGAAGCGATATGCTCGTCCTTTGGTTGATCTTCAGATGAAGATGTACTATTATGAGGGGATGGAGCCGTGGAGCTCAAAGAAAAAGATGCCTAGCGGTGAGTGAAAAATCACATATGCCTACAAAATTCTATACATTTGTCTTGTAAGACAGCCTTGAAATGGCTCCTGTTGCTTAGGCTAAATTGTAGCAGTTTCTGACATAACTGGTTCGTTGTTCTACCACTTCAGTGCTGATAAGACCATTTATAACTTGCAGATGTGCCAGAGGGTGCGGTGCTGATCCGGGAGCACACGACAATGACCGATTTATTCAGCTGCCTCTGGTTCAACGAGGTCAATCTTTTCACACCACGTGATCAGATCAGCTTTGGCTACGTGGTGCATAGGCTTGGAGACTCTCTTAAGTTCTTTATGTTTCCCAACTGTGAGTACAATTCTCTGTTCATCTTGCACAAGCACACAAGAGAACACTCCTCGAAAGTTGAATGGGCCAAAACAATCGATGAGATTTTGAAGAAGGGACTGAAGGAGAGTAGAGGAGGATTAGGGCTGTGGACTCCATATCCTGCAGACCTCAGCTCCGTGGAACTCCCTGCTGTAAAAAGAATTTCACCGGCAGGCTAGGCTGGAAAAAAAATGTAGTCTTTGATTCTTTTGTGATTGTGCAAAGTAGAACACTGATTTTTCTTTTATCTTGTTTAAACAGATTTTAGATGAGATCCTGTAATTTTCTGTAGATTCTGTTGCGGCTGAAAATAGGGAGTACTGTAGGTTAATGCTTGGAGTTTTGTTGCTTCCAGTTCTGTGCAAAATCATACGATCACACTTGTAAAAGAAACGTGGAATGTAACCAATGGGATTCGTGTTCTGATGAAATCATACGACCAATCATCACTGCTTCATATTTCAATTGTGATTTAACACGGGCGCGATACAAATATTGCGTTGCAAATAAAAGAATCATGGTCCATCAGATCTGGAATGCTCTATGCAAAGGTAGAGATACCAAAAAAAAACACTTAGAAGATAAATAATAACACTTCAAAATCGCTGCAATGCATCATGTGCTTATAAATGAAATGTTTTTCTTCCTCATGATACAAACAATTCCTTCTGCATTCTATGATCTACCAAAGCTCCTACAAGGACCAACTTGATTGGAATACAAGAGCAGGTGTGCATCTCCTCCCATCCACATTGAACACGATACCAGGTTGCACAGCAGCCTTCTTGCCCAGATGCAAATTCAGAAAACCCTCCACCTGAAATCGTTGTGGTTTGGCTTCAGTCCCTCTCCGCAAGCTCAAACCCCATCCCAGGTCATCCTCCGGTGTATCTGATAGTGTGAGAGCCCATCTCAGTAACCGTGGGTTCGACTTCCTGTTGATCTCAATCCAAGCCCCGATTCTGGAGTCCTCGTCGATTTTCAGCTCAACATCAATGCAACCTCCAGCAGTTGGTTTCCTCTTCCGAGGAATTACACTTGGTCCATGCCAGGCAGCAGACAAGGTCAATTTTATGTCATCAGGCATTTGATATGAAAATTGCCCAAATTCTGTTAAAAATCTGCTAGCTTCACCAGCATTTAGTGGATTCCCAGCTACTGAAATCAGCTCAGCAAGAGAAACAGCAAAGTTCTTTGATCTTAGTATTAGGCCGCCAGCATATTTGTGACTTTTAATCAGCAAAGGTGGCCTCAACGAAGAACGCAAGCTGGCCAGCCAATGTTCCTGTCAAGCAAACTGTTACCTTATACATTAGCAGGCAAAAGGATAGCACTGAAGGCATCACTGCTTGTCTGAAGGAATTACCTCACGGAGATTTGGATCGGTTGAAAAGTCATCACACCTTGCTCCAACTGGTACAGCAGCAACAGACAATGAGTCATTGATATTTGACAAGTACATCACCTTTGACAATACAAGAGGGCTCCCAATATGATCATTTTCTTGAGACATGTATTTATGATCAGTGACGAGCTCTGCAAAGAGGGAATCCTTCTTCCGAACTGTGGTCTGAAACACAAACCGTGAACTAATACCAGACTCTGCTTCTGAGCTATCTCTTGACAGCGATCCAGCGACATTGATAACGCCCTTGACCTGAGTGCTTTCTTCTGCAAATGGACCAACTTTGGAAGCTTTGAACAAGGAAAGCACTCTTTCAACTTTCTCCTGTCTCTCCCTCAGCTGCATGATGTCATGGAATGCTTCTCGCTGCAAACGCTTCAAGATGTCTACCTGAAGTAAAGGAAGAATGGAAGGCATATGAATCAGAGGTTCCAAACAACATGCCAGTCAAAAACAAAAGCAGAAGCCCACAATTGAACACCGATGTTCACCCATGACCCTAAAGCTGGCAAATGAATGACAGAATTAGAACATGTACTACGACAGCATGGGAAGAGAAGTGCGGACGCTTCTTGCCTTCTTTTTACCGAAACAGTACTGTAACTGAGGCACTTCATGTTGCAAATATATTCGAGGAATTAGAATGCCACAATTGTTTATTCCAGCAAACACTCGTATTGTGTGTCCTTGTGGAACTACTGGAGCAAATCGACTATGAAGAGGAAATTTGAGAGAACTTCAGATTGAAGAAAACATGAGTTGACAACAAAAACAATTTGTATCACAGGTCACCTAGGGCAGTGGTGCAGCCTCATTGTTAAGGGGAGTGCAATTATAATCCAGAACTCGATTAAACTACGCCTACAACGTATGGATCCCTTTCAGATAGCAAGCCTACAACACAACAGCCGAGCTGGCGCAGTTCATGGACCATGATTGCGCTCCTAATTTCTCTGGCAAAAGAAGCCCCCAAAACGTAACAACAGGACTCATGAAGCACACAAATTTCTCACTAAGCTTCCACAAAACCCTACATCAGTTTAAAAGGGGAAGTTTGGGCTTATCCTTTGCAGATGCACTCGTGATTAAACCCGCCGGCATCCTCATCCCCGGCAACGCAAAGACGGGGCAGTGCCCTACCGCTACGACGTCGATTTGAACTGCGTAAGGAGAAGGGGGCGCGTTCGCTTACGGGGTTGGGGTTCGGATGCGGCGGCGGGGGCTGCTGCGGCTGCGGCTGCTGCTGAGGGCGGCGGAAGGAGAGGAAGAAGCGCTTGGCGGAGTCGGCCATGCCGGCGGCCCGGTCCACCGCGCACGCCCACGCCGCCTCCATCCTCTCTCCCCCTTCCCCCTGGGTGATCCCACGCTTCCCTTGGCTCCGCGGCAACACTGCAGAGAGAAAAAAGAGATGGATGCTTCGAGGCGGAGGAATGGTAGCGGCAGCCGGGGAGAACGGAGATGGCTCTGGAATCTGGATGGAATTCGAAATCCCCTCCCGCCGGAGGACTCTCAGCCGTCGGATCCGCTTTAATATCCGTGTTCGCTTCCGATGCGCCTATGCGAGTGCGAGAGCAGCAGCAGGGGAAGAAACTGAGACGGATTCAAATTACTTGAGATTCGAGATGAAATTCGAATTCACTCTGACGTATAGAAACTGCAAATGACGAGAACGCCGATAAGACAACCGTACGGATTGCAAACGGCAAACTGCACGTAAAGCAGTACTACCAAATTAAATCACATTCCATCAGACGGCATACCAATTAACACTACACAGATTTCTCAAGTAACAGCAGCAAAGTTGACGACGACGGTATAAACACTCTTATTCATCCCTTGCTCACTTCACGACATAACTGTACTAAATTTGCAAAGGATTCAATCCATTCATATACAGAACGCTGCAATGGACTCCATGAAGAGTAGACACGGCGGATCGCTGAGTTGGACAGCAAGCGCGATTGAACAAGACTTTACGTTCGTGAATCTGAGAAGACGCTCCCGCATGACGGCTGAACTCAACGGGCGCTGACAAGGAAAGGATGCTGACACACGCCGCACTCGATCGTCTCTGAACCAGAAGTTGGAACTTGGACCTGAAGCAAGGTAAATTTGTCGTGCCATGTTCAGATGTCGAATCTCAAACGGGCACTAGGCAAATCTTAAAAGAATTGCCACAACAATAGACCTGAAGGTGGACAGTGCAGATAGGGCATGCGACCTCCCGCATTCGCTTGCCAGAAGCATCCGAAGACCTTGTTCCTGTCAAGGGATACAACATTATACACTGTAATCACCACAACGGAGGGCAAATCTGGTATGCTTTACAGAGATGAATCCACTCACCTGAAGACGACCTTTTATTTATATCCATGGCTTCCTGTTGAAACCACAGATTATCCTCAGTCAGCGTATTTGTTTCAAATTTGAAAGTTAGATATGTATCTACTGTTGTTCACCATTTGACAAACAAGTGGGTGATGTCTGCCTCCACTTGTCACTTACAATGGTACAATAGGCTAAAAGAATTTTCCACACAGCTGGTGGAGCATTTTCATTTTTATACATTAGCACCCCAGGGTAAATCTGGTCTCATGCATGTCACAACCAAAGTAAAATATTATCCATTGAAAGTGAACTAGAAAGCTCTATTGGTTCAGTAGAACTGTACAAGATAGCAAGGCTCAAAAGAAATGGAGGAGCTAACAAACATACCTGAAGTTTTTTGGCAAGATCCTCATGGCTGTGACAATTGGTCGATTTGCTGCTTCCCTTGCATTGGCAAGTCTTTGTGTTACTTCAGCCTATAAAAACAGGAAGGCATGACATGAAATTAGTATGGATCATTAGGAACTGTAAGTTCAGGTAGCCCACAGGGCCACTCCAAATAGGCCTGTTAAACATTAGACACTGTTGACAAAACTAGAGTTTGTATTGGCTAAAACGAAATCCATCTTTTAGACAAGAAAAATAACATTATTTGTGTAAACTAACTCCCCCCCCCCCCCACCCCCCCC